>NC_134312.1:28695635-28873135 GCF_964195595.1 Calonectris borealis
GTATTTTAATGAGAAGTACAAAACCTGCACCTCCAGAAAACGAAAAGCTCTATCAGGCCATAACAAGATGGGGGACTTTATCCTGCGAACCTGTAATTTTGTCAAAGACTTGGGAGTCAGAGACCTTGATGAGTTGGAAATGAGCTGCCAGAGTAGCATTGCAGCAAAATGATTAATCAAATTTGTATATCTAAAAATGTAAATAAATAAATAAATAAATAGTCCTTGAATAGGACCAGGGATACTGGCTTACCTGTGTATTTGAGGCTGGTCTGATCATTACTGGATGAATTCTCAATTCAGATCTCCCCAGATCCAGTAGGAAATTCGTAAGAAGGTAAGGACTACTCAAAGAGACCAGCAAATTATTAAAGTATAAAAAGATCTAAATTATCATGAAAGATTTGGGGAGCACCATCTGTTTAACTAGTGTAAAATGAAGTTTAAAGGTGACCTGCAGAAAATCCACTGACAGTTGTACAGATACCAAAACTTTGAGAACAGGCTCTCCAATATACACAGCAAAGTGTGTGGTGTATTCAGGGGACAGTGGCTGGAAGCTGAAGCTGGAATCCCTGGATAAGAATCTTTTCACCTGATTTCAGGCACCTACAAGGTAGGTATTTGATAAATACTTTCCCATAGCTCCCAGTGAGGCCAGAATAATGCTTGCCTGCATATACTGGGAAAAGCTCTGCATAAGGGTCTGTCTGTTAACCAGTTTAAAATCCCCACCCTACTATGATCTTCTGTATGAGTGGTTAGGAAGAATAATACTATTACGGTGACCTGGGACACTGAGGAAGCTTGGAGGTAAGCTTCTCACAAACATGTCTATAAATGGCTACATTTGTTTTGGAAATAGTTGTTTTAAAGCTGCTGGGGCTTAATTTTAACACTTACTCTTTTAGAACCTTTCTGCGGGCAAATTTTGCATTTAAAAACAGAACAGGTCCAGTCCAGACATTGCTAGGAGGGAAGTCATGGCTTTTTTAAAGTATTCTGAAAGTGACAAATATCTGTTATACTTAAAAGTCCTGTGCTGCCTGCCTTATATTTCCTATGTAGGGAGTCTCATTTACCCAGTGTCTGCTACACTGACATCTTTCCAGTTCCTTTTCTGATGTCCTCTGTTGGTTGCAGTGACTCCCACATCTCATACAACAATGCAAACACTTCCTAAATCTGATTTGTTTTTTGGTGGATAGGCATGTAATTTTATAGATTTTTGACAGATTAGGAGACAGTACGAAAGGGAGAACAGAATGGCAGTGTCTTACTACTCCCAAAAAAATACATCCTTTGAAAGCATGAAGATGCACTATATCCAAGAAGATCCTTTTCGGATCCAGGTATATATCTCATCTGCCTCTGTAGGATCTGTAATACCATCTGAGGGGTTTGCTCCAGTCCACAACTCCTGTGTAAGGGCAAGCAGGCCCTTTTAAGATCCAATTTATCTGGCTTATCTTAGGCATTTACTTTCAAGTAAGAGGGATCGCACCCTCAAAATGCTTTTTTTCTCCCTGTTGACTGAAAAAAAGTCTAGATAATTAGCTTGGATGTAGGCATCTTCATTTTCTCATACACACAAAGTCAAATGAATTCCACCTCTATGTCTTTTGCTTCAGAGAAAGGATAGAAGTCTCAAAACTTCTTGATTCCACTTTAAAATTAGCTTATGAGCTGATGCTTGAGGGTTAAAATTTAATTTTATGTCAAATTACCACAAGTAAAGTAATTGAGGTTATTATGCTTTTTAAGTCTTCCTGAACTGTTTGCTGAAGCTGTTTCCAGCAGCACAGGTCTCTGTGTGTTTGCTGAATTCACATAGATTTTTTCATGGCAGTCATTTGAAATACTTACGTTTATTGATATTAATAAAATCCTTCTATTTGGTATTGATATTTATATTATGAGCAAGAGTATACAGAGAAGAAGAAAGGTGGAAATGAGGTGAAGAGGTTCAGAAATAAGAGGGAAAAGGGAAATGGGAAGGAGAGGAAAATACGTTTTGGAAGATCTGGAAAGAGGAGGAGCAGAATGGAGACCAAAAGATACGGGTAAGTGTGAAATAAATAGAGAGATCTGTGTAGGATCCTAAGGCTCACTCATTATTTTGTAGACTTTTATAATATCTCTTCTTTTCTTCTCCTTTTCAAACTTCACAGACTTCATCTTTTTAACCTTACAGTGTGTAAAGTCCAGAGTCTCCATTCTTCCTCCCGTATACCTCATCATTTTTTGTCATTTTTTTAGACCTTTTTATTTTTGCTATGTCTATTCTTGCACACACCTCTTCACATCTGAGCACAGCTGTTGACCTACTTCTGTGTAATTATTCCCGTAGCATGGAAATCGCTGATGTCACCGCTACTGAGAGAGTAAGTTCAGCAGGTCCATCACCTTCATCAGTTGAAGAAAGCATTACTGTTGGATCAAAATTTGATTTTTGACTCAAAATTAGAATCACAGGTAACAATACTCTAAGGACTTGAAGCTGTCTACCATTAGGATGGTTCAGTCTAAAGTGTATTGTGATTCTTTGTATGAAGGAGGCCAAGAAGTGTGGAAGACAGGTCTAGGAAGAAAAATAGTCATGCTTTAATCATAGGATTTCCTGATTTCTTCCCATGGATTCTCAGCTCAGAACCCTGAGCAGCAGTGAGCTGTCTGTCCGCACTTGTACATTTAAGTATGTGCAAGACATGTCCAGGCAGTCATCCTCTCAGCAACTCTTAGAGGAGTTCTTGGCACAGTTTTGGCTTATGCCAACTAATGCCCTCTCTCAGTGAGGTTTGGAAGTTACAAGGTCCTGGGACAGTTTAGAATTGGCATTTTGCAAATAGTTGTGTTCTTGTAGTTGGTAATGAATTTACTAACAAAAATATGGGCTCTTCCATGACTTCTGGGCTGAATGCCCACTGCCATTCCCAAGCATATAAATTTTATAAATAAAATTATAGCTTGAGAGGGTCTTGTAGAACTTCTCTTTTGACAGCCATGTGCTGTTCAGTCCATATCTCAAAATGGGTGGTGCAAATAGGGGCAGAACCCATTTGCAAGAAGGGATAAGCAATTTTAAATTTTTTTTTTCCTTGGGGAATATTAACAGGTCCCAACTGGAATTAACAAAGGTTTTGCAATCGTAAAGTAGAGAGCGATAGTGCAACCACTCCTGGCCCTACCTTGAGGGTGTGCAGGCTTTTCCAGTGTTAATGAAAGGAGGCTCACTTTCTTGTCACCTGCAACAGCGAAAATGAATCAGCTCCACAGACTTGCAAAGCAGATCAGCATTTTTTGAGATGCTGACCCAGGATTAAAAGCATAACAGAACTCTCAGCTTCTTATTGACTTCAGTGGAAAGGTAGGAACCATGATGGGAGTTAGGAGTCCGATATAAGTCTATACTTGACAGTCATACTATTCCTGAACTGACAAATGGCAGCCAAGCAAGAAGTAGTCAAGCTGAAGGGTCACTAGGGAAAAAAGAGCTTTGAAACAGCAGTGCTAGTCTCTATGACAAGGGCTATAGTAATTGAATTTTGAAGAGACCTGACTGTTGAGATATTAAGTATTATACACTGCATTAGTAATTACATAACAGATGATATTAATGATTCTAATGCAAGTGTTTGTTAAACCTGTAATTCAGATTTAATGAATAACCAATGGCCTTTGTTATAAGAAGGAAACCCACACTTCATTTGTGAGATTAATCTTATTTAAAGCAAAAATTCTCTGTCTGAATAGCTGGTGGTATTCAGCCTAAATTAGCATCTGCTGAAGTGAGCAGTTGAGCTTCATCTGACATTTATTAGGACAAATGCATAAAGGCTGTGCTGTGGCAATACCATTTAATTGTCAGGGCAATTAGTTGCCACTTTGGATATCAGAATTGTCACTGAGTTAAAAAAAGAATTAAGGGAAGAAGCTGTTGGTTGTTATGAAGACCCAGCAGAAATGGTTTCTTTTTTAACTGGAAATTGTGTCTGAATTTTATGTTGCTCATAAAAGTGAAAATCTGACGGCATAGACCAGACCCAGGCATAACAGGGAAAAAGTAATAATTTTAACAGTGGTTGGTCTACTTCTTGTGACTTCAAACCAACTCTGACTTTTATAAAAAATATGTAAATCACCGGATGGTAGGGGCAAAATCCCTGCAGTGTTTATGGTTCCCTTACATCTCTAGAAGGATGAGGATTATTTGTTTTCTTTTCAGCTGTGTTAGTATATTAAAAATAAAAACCCCTTGTGTTCTCATGCATAATTCTGTAAACCTTAGTTCATTTGCTCTGCAGTTTGCATAGATCTCCTTAAGAAAATCAGATGTGCAAGTTGTCCAACAGTTTGAGTCTTATCTCTTACTGTAAAAGCTTTCTTATTGTGAAAAATATTCATATGGTTATATTCTTCCAATACACAAGTAAACTGGCCATTGCATGAGAGACTCCTCTTCAACTGCCCTCGTTTATTGCTTTTTTTGTTCTCAAATGTTTTCTAAAGATCTTTGCAATCAATGTTGCTTATCTGCCATGTAAAGTTAACATAGCAGAGCAGAAAAAATCAGGCATAGAAATGGGAGTCCATTTAGCTCAAGGCTCTGATCACAAGTGCATTGTCTGGAAGCCTATACTCTGGCAGCTTGTACAATGGCTGGCCTTTGGATTAATATAGGAATGCAGAGCTACAAGTCCCTTAATCTTCATAAAGAATGACAACCATCTCAAAACGGCTGGAGTCTCTGTGTTTTGTGTTCATCCCATTCTTTCCACCTCCTCACCAAAGTGGGATTTATCGTTTCCAAATCTGTCCAGATCAACTTCTACAGCCTGTCTTTTTCATGTGTTGGTCAATTCTGTAGCTGGACAGAAAGGAGAAGGTGATTAGGTGATTCTCTACTTTATAAAGGGGGAATTTTAAATCAAGCTCTAGAAAGAAGATAGCGAGATTTTCATTTTGGATATGCTGGAGACTTCTGGGCTATGTTGTGATTCAGCTGTGTAGAGGGAGAATTTTGCTATCTCAGCTGCCATTTACTAGCCCTGCAATGGTGGTAATGCATCTCATACATTCATTCAAAGCTATTTCCAACCATCCCCAAAAGTTCAGTATGTTTTTATCATGAGGCAGATGATCCTGTCTAATTAAGTGGCCTGTCTACTTTCTGAGCAGTGCCAGACAGGGTTAGGTTCATTTAAAGATATATTATAATTAAATTAGCTTCTGTACATTATTTTCTGAGCAAAGATCTAGGACCTGTGGAGGCCAGCACTTCAAAACTTGGGAAAGTAATACTTTCTCAGAGGCAGGACATTAAAAATGTCTGCTACAAAACCCAGACTGAATCCTTTCAATTTATAGATCGATTGATTTCAGGTTAACTTCTTTTCTTGGAGTGAGAGGCAAAGAGTTTGAAATGAATGGAAACTCCAGATAGCCTCTACAGGTAGTTGAAATCAAACTGAAATATGATTGAAATAGTGTCAAGATGTCATGATTTATCTGTGCTTACCTGTAGTCCAGCAAGACAACAGAGGCTGAAGCCAATCTGATTCAAGAGATCGCACACTTTTTCCTTATTTTGAAGGTTTGGAGCTGAACAGACCATTGTCTTGGTACTCTGGAGTACTGCAATTGGTAGCCCATATGAGTTGAGGTATCTCTCTGTATCTTCATCACGGTGTTTCTGCTCTTTTTATTGCTAACCCTGTTTCTTCTAAACCCTTATTGATCTCTGGCGTGTTGTGATCTTGACTACACCGTCTTTCCTCATACTGATTGCTGTTATACCCACTCCCATGAAAATTTTTTGTTGGTGAACTGAAATACAAAGCAGTCTTTAACAACCCTCCTGGGTACCCATGAAAGTACTACTTTTTCTTTTCTTTTGTGGAGTTGTTATCTGTCATAATACTAGGGCCAAATTTTGGAAATATGCAACCACTGATGCTCATTTCCAAATATCTGTAGCACTTTCTTGCACTATTTTGAAAAAGGGCATTTAGTCATTCTCTGGTATTTCCTGAAGTGCATTTTTCCAGAAATGAAGCACATGGTTATTGTCAACAGAAACCTGTGGCCAGTCATGGGCTTGATTTCTCCACTAGTTGGAAGGAAATAAAAAAAGCTAAGTGTGTCACTTCCATCTGTCCTGACTCACAGCTGGTTCTGGATCTCTTTAGCTATACTTCAAATGTCCTGCTATATGAGTTTTTGATGAGTAAAACATGATGTAAATCTTTCATATTTGCCTCTGAGAAAAGGATACAAACAGCTCTTTATAACTGAGGTCAAGCAATTTTTGATTTGACAGGGAATTTTAGGACATTCCAATTTTATCTCAGAAGTCAAATGTACTCCCTAAAATGGAAAACATCTTCAGTTTAGGGCATTGTATCACACACTGTAGAGGCAGATACTCAAAATGCAGTAAAAATGAAGTGATTTGTTGCCTATCAAATGCAAATACGAAATAAACCACAAACAAATCAGCATGGGTAAAGTAACACAAGAATTCTCTTCCACAAATTCAGTTGCCTGCTGTTCAAATCTGTAGTATAGAAATAAAACTTTGGTCCCATGACGCTTTTCACCTATAAAAGGGCATATTTATCCTTTCTCAGGAGACAGCTATTTGAATGCAATAATTTGCATCTGTGGGATTGCTTAAAGTTCACAAAGCTGAGAACCATACAAATTTGGTAATGGAGAAAAGTGTAACAGACAGAAATGGCTTTGGCGCTCTTCAAAGGAGAATACCTGTTGTGAATGGCAGCAACTTTTTCTAGTGTCCGTAAACCTAAAGGAAGAAAAAGTACTGTTATTCTACAGCCATGACAGTTTTCAACACAATGCAACTTGCAGAGGTTGTCAAGAAAAACCTTACAATAACCCCCACACCTCTAGCATTCCACATTCCACTTATTTCACCCAGGGCTGCATATTTATTCTGAGATTAATTTGGTACATGTAGTGTACATTTGCCAAGTTTTTTTTTCCTATTTAAATCTTCAGTTCCAAAGCTATGTTTTAATCCTATTACTGCTAATTGAGTGAAGTCTGCAGTCTTTTTGAGTTAGGTGCAGTTCAAGTTGTAATTGGTATCAAAGAAAGGCACAATGCAAGAAGTGAATATTAATATTTAACTCTTGCCGTTTTATTATTTCCACTTGAAAATCACAGCAGTGGTTAAAAGACCTTTTTATGAGTTCATGAGGGTAGTGAATTGGAGACTATGGGATGAGATTTTTCATTCATGCAGCAAGATTAACAAAAATTGCTTTGTAAGAAGTGTAAATGAAATATTATACTGGTGCCCAGTAGTACTGGTTATATCTACAGGTCTCACAGTATTCCCATTAGGAAATTTTGCCTGTAGGTTAAGTACTGCACTGTAAAATTTTGCTCAAGGCTAATACAGCATACAAGATTCTAACCCAGGAGCTATTTTGTTTCAAATCTTCCATTTAGCCTTTTGCAGATAACTGGAAAGCGTGGCAGTTTTGGGTGACGTTTTGCATTTCAGTACTTTTTAGATTGCTGTGATTTTAAAGCAGAATGTCTGATAAGATATGCACACAATTGTGAATTAATTGCTTATGACTGAAAATGAGGAAAAAGACCACCCAGGACAAAGACCACCTCTTTGATTTCAGATCCCTCAACAAGTACACTTGTTTGCCTAAAATAAGTCGTTCAAAGACACAAATAGTTAATTTGTTCAAACGTCAAAGAAATTAAAAGAAAAATGGCCATGGACTTGGTGGCTTTGGAAATAATTTTTGCCTGATTAAAGAATATTTGGAAAACCAGTTAACAAAGAATTTCTGTAAGTTTTATTTTCTCTATTATTCTGATTTGTTTCATCGGGAATTACAGGCTCTTGCTTTGATCATACCCATGGTGCATATTCACCATTGTACACTTGGGACTGCTATAATCAGTGATTCGAGATCAAACTGGATGGAGACCACAAGCAGGAATCATTCCAGCAGCATAGTAGTAGCAACTGTATTTCTCAGAACTGTATCTTGCTGAAATAGCATGAATACCAGAAAAAAAGAAAAGGTGCCTGAGAGGAAGAAAAATGATAAAAAGTAATGCTGGAAGTCAGAGTAAACAAGCAAAGAGATCAAAACACAGAAAGGAAGCAAAGAAGAGATGAAAAATTAGGCAGAGAGAAAAACATTGAAAACAGCAGAGCAAAAAGGACACAGCTGGAAATATGGTATCATCTCCACCATTCACATTACATTAGATGTGATAAAATGTGATAATCATTGCTTATTCTTTCTATTGAAATTGTTGTCCATCACATGAATGTTGCAGACAGTCTAAACAAGTCATTTGGCCAGAATGTATAACTAGCAATGGTAGTAAAGCTGGTTCCAGAGTGAGATATTTGATTCTAAATGCTTGCTCTGTGCACTGTGATTTCAGACCAATGTACAGATAATCAAAACTTTGTCTATTTATATGCCAATTTTTCCATTAATATTTTATGTTAATTTACTGCAGTTTGTTGCATTGAAAGACCTTGCAAGGCTGGACCGAAACTGGGGTCCATGCAAGTCTAGTAATTTTGTGAGGTGCGTTAATACGACTGTAGTCATAGACAATTCCTTATTCAGAGCAGATCTCAATTGATTTCTAAAGCAAATGGAAAGGTTTGGGTTTTGTTTTTTTTTTTTTTTTTGACAAAAGATTATGAAACTAAAACTGGATTGGAACCACATGATAAATATAAGCTTGTAACTTTCATTAGTGCTGTTGTGAACCATGGACATATTTCTAAAGAAGAACAGGCTCCACATTTTCTTCATATCTAAACCATAAATAAGTGAACTGTGTCCTGCTTTTTTAATATCAAAAGAGGCAGATTACAGGCCAAAGGGTGTGAATAATTAAAAATAGATTGCATTAGGTCTTGGTATCTAACACGCAGAGAATGAAAAAAAATTGAATGTTGCTACAACAATCTCCAACTGCCTTAGTGAGAATTTTGCCTTGAAAAATGCCTTGAGAATTTTACCTTGAAAAATTCAGTGGGACTGAATACAAATAAGCAATGTCATCCACTTCGTGCTACTGAAAATGTGGATTTTGTGGCTTAAGTGATAATAGTAATAGTTAAAGTACATTTAATACAGAGTGCTTGAAGTATCACCCAGTTTATTTAAACTCCAAACTTAGTCCTGTCTCTAGATTTTTCCTTTAGTTAGTAAAAATGACAACAAGATTACAATACAAACATTCAGTTCATACCTGTTGGGTGTTGGGGCTCATTGCCTCCAGCATCCTTTTCTATCTATTTATGTCAAGCAATTTTCGGGCCCCCACTGACATTTTGACAACATCATGTAAATTTTAAAGTTTCACCCCCCACAGTCCCACTGTAAGAGAAGTGTCACATTTTACTGGTGAAAATTTAAGATGCAGAGACACAAATTCAGCTCCTCATGGTATAAGGCTTAGCTTCCACAAATACCTAAGTGGATCCAGCTCTTTAGTCATGAAATAATAGGTGTCTAATTAAAGTTAGTTGCCCAAGTCTCCCTCTGTGATGAATGGTAAGAGATAGGCACCTCCAGAGGAATTAAAAAAAAAAAAAAATATCCTGCCTTTATATAAAGTCTCTCAGAGGTATCTGAAAGTGATTCACTTTCTGGAGGTCCTTTCTCTTGCTATTGTCCAAAAGACAGATTTTTTCTTAACTTAGACTAGAAAACTATCTCTTGGAGATGAATGTCACTTGTGATGAATGCTTAAAATTACCCAGGGACCCATGTTCAGGTAGGAAATTGCACCAGACTCTTGGAAGTCTTTGTGTAGCAGGTAACCACTGAGCCATTCTTCTTGCAACCCAGATGATCTTCTTCCAGAGACTCAGTCCACTTCTCTTACATCCAAGTGAAGCGTGAATTCTTTTCTCCCCTTCAAGTCAGTAATATGCACTTCATTCTTTCACAGTAGGATCAGCACCTATTACAACAAATACTGCTCCACAAACGACTGTGGGATGCTAAAGCTCATATTTTAGGATAGTGATACAGACAACTTTATGACCTGCCTGACAGTATGCTCATCTTACAGCCTTCTGCTCCTCTGGTGCTGACCACTGGTAGAATTAGGAGAAGATGAACTGGTAAATGTGATGTCTTCCAACATCTAACGCAAGGTATTTCATGTAAGATGCTGTGTGTTAATTATCTGGAGTATTCACAATGTAAAAAGGTTTTCTACGGTAGTTCTGCAATAAAACAAATGTAGCTTCCCTGCAGGCTGGCTAAGGATTACCATCTGCAATCTGAAAGACCTGGGACCAATTCCAAAGCCCACTGAAAACAATTTGACTTTATTGAGCTTTACTTTCTGTCTACAAAAGCAGCATTTTTAGGGTTACAAGAAGAATCATTCTGCGTTCAAAAAGAAAAATAACTCTGAAAACATTTTGAAAGCATTCCAGCCAGTGATACTTCCAAGAGACTTGGTCTGATCAGACACTCTGCTGATTTGTATTTAAATCATTATTAAAAAAACATGCTATGGAAGGTATTATTTTGGATCATAGGTAATAAAACTTAAGGGGAATCCAGCTCTTTAAAGCCCTGTGTCTGTGTGAATAAAATTGAATACACATAAAAGGAAAAAAACACCCCAAAATCCACAAAACTTTTCTGTACTCTTATTTGAAATTTTTATACCAAATCAGGCCTCCATGTGTACAGGGCTCTTTTAAGCACACTTTCTACCAAAAGAAGTGCTGATGACATTTCACAAGTGATTCCTTCACTGCTGCTACAGTTAATGGGTCATTCTTGTGATAACAGCAGTATTGCTTCTAAAAATGTGATGATCCTCTGCAGATAGAAACCTCTTTCTCTGCATTATGCCCATTGATTCAAAAAACAATACTAAAACACTTCTCCATGGAACATGGATTTGAAAGAAATGAGGCTTAACTGGACTTTATTCTCAAAAATGACAAAAGAATAAGAAGAGAATCTACTAGAAGGGGTACGCTCTTGCCCATCATTTTTTCTCCTTGTTATTTGGTATTACCCAATATATAAATATACATATCACCCCCTCCATGCATACATATATCTGCTTAAAATATCTTCTATATGTATGTGGGAATGTGTGGAAGCGTATATAAAAGTCAAAAGCTGTGAGGAGTTGCCCATTGTCAATCCATTGTATAAGACACCGTAAATATGCATATGAGCAGTCCATTAGGGGCCCCAAATGTCTGCTACCTAAAAGTCTAATCTCTGGCTATTCCTAATGGATCAACAACAGTTTGATTACAGAAGTAAGGATTCCCTCACACATAGCACCTGGTAGTCAAACAAACAAGTAACATATGATTGCTGTTAAGGTGGTTGTGATACAGTATTTACTACATTTGCACTTTTATTTAAAAAAAGAAAGCTCTAGTGGCTAGAATTGACCCACCGGTTATCGTTGCAGAAGGTGGACATTCAAAATTAACTCCTAGATCAGATGTGCCCAGATCAGATGTTTAGAGGCACATTAAGCTGAGATTCTCAAAAATGCCTACATGACTTCGAAATGCAGTCTCCATGACTTCAGTTAATTAATGAGTGCCAAATTATACAGCAAACAGGTGAATATATAATTTTCTTCATTCAACAGTAATACCTAAATCTGTCTGACGTGTCAACAACATTCATGCAGTTAACCTGAACTACACTACCAATTTTTTTTTTCTACACTTATTTCTTTCACAGTTGGAAGATGCAAGTGGATTTTCTTTATAGCTCTATGACATTCCTCTAAACATAAGCATATTATTAATCTCTTATGCAGTTTCCTTGCTGCCATTGTTGGCCGTATGCAGCCAATCGGTTCATTGGCTTTCTTTGCAGCTCTTAAGTTCATCACGCATGTTAGTTCTTTCAGAAAGTATTTTTGAAATACTCACTGAAAAGGGAATTTTCCCAGGTGAAGTATTAAATGATGCTCTTCAAGACTTCAACAAATATAATATACATCTTTAATGCAATGTGTTTCAGTAAGCAAGTCACTATAATTTCAATTATTAGATATTAGTCAGCAACCAGATCATACAAGACACTGACGATATGGTTGAACAAATCCTAATACTTCAGAAACTTAATAGAAAGATTTGAGCTTCCGCTCACCAGCTTGAAAATCCAGTTTAGTGTAGATTCATATCTGATTTTCAAGGGTTTTTTTTTCCTCTCCAATATTTTTAATATCAGTGTTTTACTGCATCAGATTTTTTCTCCTATACATGCCCTTGCCTAAAACCTTTTCTACCTTTTCTGACTGCTATTTGCTACATATTAAAACCACTGAAGTTATATTCTCAATCATATCTATTCTTACCTTTCCGTTAATGTTAATATTAGAGAGTTGTTCCACAAGAATTCTTCACATTATGAGAAAATACAATGGTTTTTCAAAATAATATTATTTGCTTTAAGAATATTATTACTTCTGCATTGTTTCATCTTCATATCATTGGAGATATGTGGTCGTGTAGCTTGTAGCTTTTCTGGGATTCAAAGGATATCATGGTGATTTCGTAACTTCTCTGAAATCAGTTGAGAGTTTTGTGTTTTGGGTAAAAACCCCCAAAATTTCTATAAAATCAGATTCAATAAACAGATTTTATTTTCATTTTTGTAAGGAAGTATACTATGGAACTCCAGTTTTTTTTCTGTTATTTCCCCCAGGGATAAAGTCTGTGGTGCTTCTTCAGGTTGTGTTGTATTAAAGAAGCAAGAAACTTTTGAATACGCCTCATAGCGAAGCAGTGTTCCAGGAGGCTCAGTTTCAAAGTGGCATCCATCACTTTCCCAAGGCAGCAATATTTGATAATTTTTAGCATAGTTTTCTAAAGAAGTGTGGTATTTTTTTGACGGCAGTTGCCATCCATTGGCTCATTATCACCCTTTCTTTCCTTCCATCTCAATAGTTCTTGAACCTGCAGGCCAATTTCAACAGAAGTGCCTTGAGGTATCATGGAAATCCACAGGTGGGTAGGGAAAAGAGCATAAATAGTACCACAGAGAAGGAAAGCTCTTAAGGACTCTGCAGAGTCGTGAGCAAGGGCAGCTGGTGTGTGTGGGCTCTCGGGCTTACGTGGGGCTCCGGCTCAGGAGCCCGTGTGCTGCAAGCTCCCTGCCCAGGCAGCAGGTGTGATCAACCTTGGAAGGTGCAGTGCAGGGATCGTGAGAAACAATGCAAAATAGGGTAACTGGGAGTCCTGTTATATTTTAAGGAAATATAAGGGAAATATAAGGGAAATAAGGGAAATATAACAGAATAACAGCGCTGTATCAGTTTCACTATTCACGGACCAGCTTATTAACATGCAACATTCAAATTATATTGTGTATATGTAACATTGCCATGAGAAGAGGGACAACGGCTACATTTTATTTACCATATTTCTTCAGCTCACATTCATTTTGAGGCTGTCTATTTTTGTACTGCAGGTTGTTAAGGTAGTGTAACAATCAATGCTTTTGACTGGTGTGTTGAATTTTGAACCAGGTTTTGTATTCCGTTGCTATGCTTACAATGTTCCACATGTGAAAATAGACATCCTTTCCCTCTGAAAACTTGAGGTGCCTCATTTACTTCATCAGAACCCTGTGCAGTACAGAAAGTTCATGGAAAATGTATAATAATAATAATAATAATTCCTGTAATTATTATTCAGGCAAAGTTCCTAATCAATGGCAATAATTTAACAGCAAAATGGTAGGCTTTTGCCACTGTTTAAATAAGATATACTGCTTATTAGCTAAGACAGAGGGTCTAAAAATAAGATGCAATTGCCAGGGAAAAAGCTCAATTTCTGAATCGTGTTACTGAAAGAAGAAAGATGCATTAATGTGACTAGTCTCAGAATCATATAATATTTTGCTGCATTTACAGACAGCTAACTTTGGACTGCAGCATTTTAAATGAATTTAAGAAGAAGGTTGATATAACCCTTAATGTATCTTATTTACTGTATTACTGAGAAGATATTTAATTTGTTTCCACTTTGGAAAAACAGGTGGTTTTAGCCTAATGATGCTCAGTTCATACAAGGTTCAGATATTCACCAGGGCAACATAATTTTCATAGAGTTAAGAATCTAACTGAGGACTTTTTCTCTGAGCAATTTTGTTGCTGTTTGTGCTTTTCTTCAAGTTCAAATCAATTGCTCAACCCTTATTTCTGTTCTCTGCTGTATTCTGTATCTAGTGCAAATTCAGCTCATGTCATGGCTCTTGGAGGCCCTTTATTAAAGTGTTCTGATTTAGGAGTTAAATATTAATCTGTAAGCTGTAATAAGCCTATTGACATATGAATGTCTGTTCTTCCTGATTATTCAGGGAGGAAATAATTTACATTTCATACCTCTTTATTTACAGAGAAAGGAGTCTAAAAGACTTCCAAACTTAGCAACCACACATGCGATGGGACTTCTGAAAGACCTCTGCACTGGGCTGCTCCTGTGGAAGTTGTAAGGAATTGCTATTGACCTCAGCAACAGAGCACTTTCAGAAGCCTCAGCCGTGTCTGAAAGAGCTCGTAGTCAGAAGTTATTGGATAATTCTGGTTTCTTCAACCAGATCAGTGCCCCAGCGTGCAAAGCATTATACAGACATAGTGAACCACTTCTTTAAGGGCCTTACAGCTAAAAAGGACTTTATTGACAGAAAGCACATATTAGACTTCTAAAGTCTCAATGTCAAATCCAGCAATAGAGAAAAAAGTAGAGAGGATAGCAGTAATCACTCAATGCAGATACTTAAGTTGTATGCTTGTTTAAGTGCTGCTGGCAATGTCTTACTTTTCTACATTAAAAAAGTAGTTGGAGCTATATCCAAAATGAAAACTGTTCTCTGAAATAAAGAGCTGTTCTCAGCTCTGGGGCTCACTTCAAGGAGTGGGGCTGGCGGTTCTGGAAATTCCTGAAATATTTCTGTAACAATGAAATCTTTCTTAAAAACTAGGACTCTGCAAAGTATTTTTTACTGGATCCTTCAGTGTAGAAAAGCAATATTTAGAAATTTAGAAAACTGATGTATAGACATTATCTGGTGCACAGAGTCTGCAAATTCTCTACTGTCTTGCCCCAGAGTTGGTTATTTCATCCCTGCTTTAAATGCTGTGATGTGGTTCAGGAGAGCGTGGTGTCAACCTGTGTGGTCAGATGCCCCCGCAGCTAAGGGTTGTATGATATTGCCTTAATTTAGCAGCAATGTAAATAGTCACGCCAGCTGCATTTTTCAAGGGAGAGAGGAGAAACCAGTGGGAGAAAGCAACCATGTGCTGAGGAGTGGACAGTCTTCTGTGAGCAGCTCTCCGAGGTTAGATCCCAGCGGACCAGAGCTCTTCCTAGCCTCCCCTACCCAGTGAAGGTGTTCCTCAGCACAGCTGCTGATAACAATATATGGTGGCTTCCCCTCTTCTGTGATATATTCAGCCTTATCAAGGGATTCAGAAATCAGAGGCTAAGTTTTCCAGAACCGATTTTGGCAGTTTATGGTTTTGGCATAAATCTCTATCTATCTCTTTCAAGGAATAATTCTTTGGGAATATTTTAGCCTTTTGAATTTTTAACTTTGTAGTATCGCAAGCCTAACTCTGCACCATTGACTCAAGGTACTCTTCTGCTTTAGAGTTAGATAACATTCTCCTATTTCTATAAACTATCTTCATTTTCAGATATTAAAAAATTACTATCCTTTGAAGAGAAATGACTTGATATCTGGTCTACCTGAATTACATATTAATGAAATAGAAACCTTATGTTTGGTCTATTTAATGAGGAAAAAGTCAAGACATGGAGTGTGAGAGATCCATATTTTATGCATGGACAAAACCATGTAAAAATAAATTACTTCACAGAACTCTCTGTTTTTTAGTTTTGATGCTAACGTAGCTTATGAAACCAAGTTTGAAGTTGAACGCTTAATAAGTATGAATTAATGGATGATGAGTTTTGCATTGGTCCAGTCAACAGGTCAGTCTAAGTGAGGTAGGAGATAGTATTTTGTTTAGATTAACAGAAATATTTCGCACACCATTCACCTGAAGATGGAGCTTGAGTGGTTCTGAATATATATGCAAAGTATAACTCGTTTCACAGAACTGTGATTAATAACTTTCTATTTGGACTTTGCATAGGGAAAGAAGCACCATCTTAATCTTATTTAGATTCTTGTGGCAGAAAAATGAAATCTATAAACAAACTTTCTTTCTTTAATCTTCCTCAACTACCCTATGCTCCTGGGTGTTTTACAGATTCTTATATAAGACTCCTGTAATTATTGAACTGTTCTTTTGACCTAGTTGCTGAAGGATATTGGATTTCTGTTATCTGCAAATGGAGATTAGCAGTCAGATCACCTGAAGTGCTAAAACACTGCTAATGTTTTTAAACAGATTTATTACAAAATCTTTTTTTTTCCCTACCTTGGACTTCAGTATTCACATTTAACTCCTTGTAATATCTGTTTGGTGTAATTCGAGGATGGCATTCCTTGGGTAAAATTTTATTAAGCACTCTACTGTCTGGAGTACGTTATAAACTAACTGGTATCTCTGAAAAACAATAATTACATAGTCAGATAATTACTTAGGTACCTAAAATTATGGTTTAAAATACTTAAAGCATGTTCTCTGTGGCTGCTGTTTTCTGTTTTTTTCAGTGACAACTTTCTTAAAGGACCTCTTGTCTGTGCATACTGAATCTCAGAGTGCTCTCTGAGGACCCAGTTTTACCCCTTTTCTTTAGCTTCCAGCTTTTCAGGTAGAGACATTGATTTCACAGTTCCCAGACACATGGTAATGACTATGAGGACCTAAAATTATTGACATTGCCTGCAGTGGAACTACTTAAAAAGTAGGGTTATACCTAACTGTGAAAAGGCTTGGTCCTAATTGTGCCCCTTCTGATTTGTGCCCCCAAACTATTGTCCCAAATTCTTAATTTTCTAGGGCTGTAGGAGCAGGAATGTGGGTAACTGTGGCAACAGAATAACAAACATGGAATTAGTGGCCAAACCCAGGAAGCAGGCAGCGTCTTTCCCATTTTGGGTGAAAATGAAGAGAGTCTTAAGTGTGCATTTTCTGGAATTGGAAGCCCACAGTTACTGAGTTTGTGAACAGGAGCCTGGGCTTTGACCTCACAGAACAGAAAGTTTTTATTTCCCTTTTTTGTATTCTCATGATTACAATTTATTCCTTTTTTGTTATGAAATTTTGGACATGGAAGTACTCCTAGCACTAACATCAACAAAGAAATGTGATATTTTCCTTTTGTTAGCTACAGGACTATTCCTAGAAATTGTCTCTTAAGATATAAAGCGATATCTACCTCTCAATTCAACAAAGATCCTTTCTGACAAAAATGAAGTGTGGGGAGGGGCAGGGAGAGGAAAAATGAAATATTGTAAAATGATTCTCATTTCTACATATGCAATGAAAGTACTAGACATTACGCTTGTAAATAAAGAGACAAGCATGTGAGGAGGAAAACAGGGTCACTAAGGCCAGTGACCTCCACAAAGAACGAAGACAATTGTAAAACATTATCTATCCAGTTCACAAATCTTCTTCAGCCTCTGTTGTACAAGGCTGAGTGAAAACATTTTAGGCAAAGCTTTAAAAGAACCTGGAGGACTGTACAAAAATGCCAAGAATTGGATTAATTGGCATAATACAAGGTGGCTGGGCACAGTTGGGGAAAGTGTCAGTGTAGGGAGAATCCCCACCAAGTAAGACTGTCTGTGCAATTAGCTATCTGAACTCTAACCCTTCCAGAATAATTAATGAATAACAGAGGGGATCAAGACAAAGACACAAAGTGATTTGGTGGGTGCTAGCAAGTAATACATCAAAGAATGCTGGTAATTGGCCCTGTGGCTTTCATTCTTTGCCCTATTTCTTTCAATTCATTGACTCAAAATAATGGGTTCAGGTTCATTATCAACAGGTTTTAGCTGCAAGAGCACAACACTTCAACAAAGCTATGATTGTAGCAGTGCTGGTGGCTAAGTAAAAAGTTGTAGACTGTAGGACACTCCCTTGAAAGGGAAAGTAGCAGCATAGTCATAGGCTTTGTCTTACATGAAACGGTTGGTATTCACGAATTTGCTCTGAGTTTTCTAAGACTTGGTGTTCACTGAGGTTACAATGCTGGAATACAGTTGGTATGGGCAGGTATGTATAACTCCACTTCAAACCCTATTATAGCAGCAGCATCTATATTCTGTTCCTTCAGCTGTAAGAAATGAAATAGCATTCTTGACATCATGTGTCACATGTACATGACACTATTTGCATACTAATGGAGACAGTTTAGAGGCTTTCCCCCCCCCTGTTTTGGTGGCACTGCAGTAAAAGGAAAATTAATTATTTTTAATCCGTAAAAATATCTTCCTGATCCGCAAAATTTTACTTGGGGGTTTGAGGGGTTTTTTTGCCAAAATCAGAAATGGAACCTCCACTGTTCTGTTTTGTTTCTAGCGTAAATGCTGTCGTAAGATGTTGATTTAGCTGATGAGGAGGTATTTAATTAATTAGAATAGCTTTTCATAAAGAATACAAGAAGCAGCAGAATATTAGAACAGTCATCTTCAATGAGTGAATGATGTGTATTTTTGCTCTGCTGTTTCATTTTACCGTGATTGTTTCTCCCTATTTACAGGCTATAGCATATGTTGTTTGTTATTTTATTACCATCCCATTAAATACAATTACATTTACAGTTAAAAACTCTATGGCACTATGGTTAAAAATTGCCCTTTTCGTTTAGTATTTGAGAAACTTGAGAAGTAGTTTAAATTTCAGAAGCATGCTTATGAGCACAAATGGATGTAAAATTATTTTTCTTTTAAGTTAAGAGATGTTATTTTGAATTTGGTTTCATAGCAAAATGCCCTAAATATTTTAAACACCAAGTTGTGCTCCATATTCTTATGGACAACAATCTAAAAACTTCCCATTACCTCTGACAAGTTTGTTAGGAGGTAGCTGCTGGTGCAACTATTGGCTGCCTAAGTGTTACAGGTCAGATTCTGATCTCCATTATATCACTGCTTTTTGAAATAGCTTGAACAAAAATTATGCAGAATTTCATTTCAAGAGGACTGTATTTTGTAATTGTGAAATCATAAAATAGAATCTTGAATAATAATAAAGTTAATAATAAAGAATATATGCCTTATCCATAACTTTGTCCGTGTCATGGACAAAACTATTCGGGTTTTGGAAAAGCTTTATTAGCACATATTCTAAATTGAATAGTTGTTTTTGATAAATTCTGAGTAACACTTCTTAGAATTTTTTTAAAATCTTAAATATTTCTAGTAGGACATTGCTTAGCACTGGGAACAGTGCTATAAGCCTAGTGTGACAAAGCTGTTAGTCAGAATGTTTGCTTTCCTCTCTCCCTGGTTCCAGCTGGTTTTGGTAGAGGTTTCTTGTGTAAATCTCAGCATGACTTAGACAATATATGAAACACTTTGAGACAATTTCAGGATTGTTGTTCTTTTAAGTTCAAATTTTAGTTCTTATGGAGGCTTTTCATAGCACCGAGGAAGTCTTTTCCATCCGTTCACATTGGGACATGGATGCCATAAATATATCATCTTCACAATAATTAATGTTAAAGATGGCAAACAAACAGTAAACTGCGATTTATTTTATTCTTGCCACTGTTACATGTTGTTAAAATAAATATTTAAAAACTATTTGTATTGTGAAGAGCCATACTCACAGTGCCTTCTGTCACACATAGAATTCAAGATCCTGAGTTGACAAAATGCTGGTTGATCTCATCCCAGAGGTTCTCACACTTTTTCAGAAAGTTGCTCCTCTTTTTGTATAATTTTACCTTCAAGTGAATAACAAGACTTTGGGGGAGAAGGAAAATCGTTATTAAAAATACACACAGACTTGATCAAAATAACTTTGATGGCTAGAATGATGAGAACAGTCATTCTCTTCCTTTGACAGGTATTTCTTGGTCTGAGATTTGAGGGCACCAATATTGATTTAGAAAGCTCTGTGGCTCAATTTTAAATGAAATATAAAACTTTTCCATTCTTTCACCTATCAACCTCCATAAAAGAGCAACTGCTCCTGCAGGGAAAAGCGCTTTTCTCACTTTGGGTATCACAATGCATTTATGATGTGGGGCTTACCTAAACAGCTCCCCTTTATGTGACTAGGAAAGAAAGCCTATCTTTATTTAGAGTAGTAGTTCTGACTGTAGCAGCTGGATACAAGTCTGGATCCCAGGCTGGGATGTGGGATCTGGACCCCCTTCAGGGCACCTTTTCCAACAGGTACCCCCTGATTTTTTCCTCTCTTCTGGAGGTGACAATGGTAGAAGGCTATTCCCTGCTTTCCCTCTCCCGCAAGCAGCTGCACCCCTGGCCCTGACATCTGCTCCTTCTCCTCTCCAGAGAAACGGCAGCAAGCTAAATGTGCCTGGACAGTTGCTTGGACCCTTGTTATCCCACAGAATGTTTCTCAGAAACACACAAGGAGTTCATACTTTCTACCCCTGATGATCAAAATTATTCTTATACACTGAAAATGGATTAAGTTTGATAGCAGAACTAACCATATATGGGAAAGGCAGAAGAAGAAGAGCCGAGGGACAGCCCTGTCTCTCAAACGCGCTCAGTTCCTGTCTTTTAGTGAGAACAGGAACAACCCCAGGCTTTTAAGGACGTTTAGCAGATGAGAATTAGAATATACCCTGTTACGTTTCTTTCTAATAGAAAGTGCACAAACACTGCAAAGGAGAGGAGAGTCTTGGTTGCTGAAGGTTAGTTCCTGTTTCAAAGACTGACCTCCTTTGAAAAGAGGTCTCTCTGCCTAGTGTTCCCGTAGGAAGGGACCCAGTGGCTGGATCCACGGTGGCCTGTGGTCAGGGAAGTGCTGAGCTTCCATTCAAGCCACTCTTCCCTGAAAAAAAGGCATTTCAGCATACTCTTAGGTGTCTTTGACTAAAACCCAGATGCTTTCTAAAGTAGGGTCTTCATTTAGCTGATTTTATGTGCTTGACTATCTCAAAGGCTGTAAATTTAGCAAAATCCAGAATCTTCTTAGACGTGATCTTTTTATCTTCATTTGGTGTGGTTTCATTTGGTCTGTTATCCACTGCACAGTGCCTTACTGGGACTATTAGTAAAATATGGGCTAAATGGGTCTGGGAGAGAAAATCATATTTTTTTCAAATTTTTAGGTGCCAGAAAGGGAAAAGCATAGGATGGCAGTAATTAGACTCAGGGACTGCAATCTGTGTTTCTGAGTTTTATTCCTAAACTGTGTCATATACCAACTATATTACCAAGTCTCTCAAAGATATTTACCAGGACAAAGCCTTTTGAGATTCTTAGGTGGAAGGTTTATGTAGCAGGGAAATATCACAATAATGACATTTTAATTTAATTATTTCTCTAACAGTGACAAAAGGAAATGTTCATAGCTTGGTGAGGGAAGGCAGCTGACCTCTGTTAACAATAATGGTTGTACTTTCTCGCAAAGTGCATTCCTTAAATAAAAGAATAAAGAATCACCTCTGGATCTCAGGGAAAAGGGTTGCAGGATGCTGGAGGGCACAGGGATGCTGAACAGAGTCCTGATCAGCCATTTTTCATGGAAATCAGTCAGGTGGAAGCCACAACAGGGAACACTGAGGAGAATGTATCAGATATCGTATCTGCCAACGTGTCATTGGCCACCCAAGAAGAGAGTGACTAGTCCATCTCTCCTCTCTCCCCTAAGGCCAGGCCTTCCATTCCTGTCCCCTTTGCCACCCTGATCTCCTCCATGATGGTTTTTATATCACTTGCCACAATTTTCTCTGGCTGGAGGTCCAACCAGGTTTTCTCATGAAAAAAAATACTTCTGTGAGCGTTGTCTCGTTTGTGGAGCTTTGAACCCATCTCAGCTTTTCAAGTGTCCTGTGGGGAGCTAGGCTATCCCTGTCTAGAGCAGAGCTCAGGTGGAGGCAAGTGCAGGTCCCATGATATTTTTTTAAGTTTTGCAATGCTGTGAGAATCGCGATGGCATCTTCAGCAGCTTTAAGAGAAAGCAGCTCTGTTTCAGTGTGCGAGGTGGACAATATCCAAGTGTTTTATCTCTGTCTGATGGTTTTGTCCCTGTATAACTTTTTGGCATATTGGACCTCTTTCTTGCTTTGTGAGATCAGAGGCACTATTAACTTCTTTCAGTATTGTTACTAAAAATTGTGAGCTGCTGTTTGAAACTCAGCCCCCTTGCTTTTCGTTTTGTGCAATGCACCAAAAACTTGATTGTGAGTGTGAGACCTTTCAAAGTACTTTAGCATCTTTCGAGTAAAGAATAATTAAAACAGGAAAATACCATGCTAGTGGTAGCTCATCTGTCATTGCTCGTGTATCCCAATTCTTGCCTTTCATGAAGGGTTAGATGAATCCTTTACTCTAACTTTACACAGAGAATAATACAGTGGGAGAGGAAATGGGTGTTTCCTGAACAGGACTCGGAGATGTAACTCCCACCTTTGGAAGTATTTGAATGTGAAGATTCAAACATGCCCATAGCATTTAAAGCAGTTATAAAAACTGGGCTTAAGAAAGACAAAATTGCCTCCCTCAAGGCTTTAGCATATAGGCACTACTCTAAGGAAAAAAAAAAGGCTTAGGGGACTTAGCGTGATTTCAAGTTATTCATAATTTGGAAGAAATCATTGCATTACAAGAACCTATCCTGATTACAGAACTTGTTAATCTCAATCCAAGATAAACAGTCTTCAACACCACATACACCTGAGTTGCCCTTTTAAATACCCAAAACCTTGATCCATATTCAGGGCTTTTTTCCTCAAGTCTCCCTGCTGTGATGAAAGAGTCATCTCATCTCGTATTAATTTTGTCTCGGTACACAGAATATTATTATGCTATAGCTTTTGGGGCAGGTTTTCTCGTATATTTCTGATAATTTTGAAGCTGTTAAAGTAATAGCTAAAATTTCCACCTCACTTTCAAAAAACATGTTTTGTTTGTGAGAGGAAGGTGGTGTTATGCAAACTTTGCTGTGAGCAATTGTCTTTAACAGCCATCGAAAGTCAGATATAGAACCAAATTTCTAGCAGTTCCTTAAGAGGCGAACCTTGTCCCCACCCTTGATGGGAAGGGAAGCAGGATCTGTGAAACCCCCGGCTGCTTGCTTCCCTCGGCATTACTGACCTCCGGCCACGTCTGCCATCCGCGGTGTGCCTAAGGAGCTAGGGTGAGTATGGGGACAGGCAAGAACCTGTCTCCAGGGATCATTCTGCTTCTCGGTAGCGGGGACAACCAGCTGGCAGGGTCTAACCTGGGTTCAGGGACTGCAGGAGAGGGTGCAGGGCCTCGCAGCGGTGGTGGCAGCCC
Source organism: Calonectris borealis (assembly GCF_964195595.1). Taxonomy (NCBI): domain Eukaryota; kingdom Metazoa; phylum Chordata; class Aves; order Procellariiformes; family Procellariidae; genus Calonectris; species Calonectris borealis. The sequence continues at coordinate 28,719,068 of NC_134312.1, forward strand.
TGGGGAGAGCCCAAGCGCCCATCCCAGCCTGGTGGGCAGCATCCTGCTTCCCGGCGGGGGTGTGCGAGAGCAGCAATTGCACAACAGGGCTTAATTGTATAGTCACTAATAATCGATTTTAATGCTCGTATTTTAGCTGCCATTGAACTTGCAGTGTATTTTTGTGGCAGGAACTGGTTGGTTAAAAAGATATTTTCAATGCCATCTGGATTTGGACTGCATTACAATTAAACTATTGTACTTCTATAGCCGTAGCGTTGCACCATAGCTAACTGGGTTTAAGTTAGACCATTAACTTAATAAACTGCTTTCTGAGGAGACAAGAAGACTTAATTTCCCTGTTTTATGAAATTAAATTTGTTGTACTATATAAAACAGTACATGCTCTTCACTGTTTATTTACACAAAGCTTCTGTTGAGTTCAGTGGAAGTTTTGCTGACAAATTCAGAGCAAGACTGTATTCAAATAATATTTACATTACACCACACTTTTGCATCGTGCAGTTTACCCCTTCCCCTCATCCATTTTATATTTAATTACGAAATAATTTTTAGAACTATGGGGACTTTAACAATCATGTATGTACAGATGTTAAGTCCATGTATATGGATGTATAGACAAGTTATATTCATTCACAATTAAACCCTCCACCATAAAACCTTGATTCTAAATATAGACAATTTGTCCCCAAGGGAAAGGAAAATAAACCCCACTGATCTAAGGAAAAAACCAATAACGTCCCTCTGTCTCCCAAACCTATAATTACTATTTGGTATCTAAAGAATTTAATCATACTTGGTCTTTTTGCCTCCATGGTCATGAACAAATCTCTCAAATTTGGATGTCCAAAATGTAGATGAATTTTCAAAGCCTGAAAGTGATTTAAGAGCATGGTCTACAATAAGATCAGTGGGGACTGGCATTCCTGAGTCACTTTTGTGGTTCTCACAAGAATATCTTGAATGTGTAATTTCACATCAAAGTCAATATGCTCGCTGCAATGCTGAGGGGAGCAACTGACTTTTGGAGAGCTATACACAAATATATTCTGGTACTACCATGGCAACTGACAGCGCTGAGTACTAATTTAGATGCCTAATTTTAAATTAAGGTAAATTTAAAAAATCCATACTTATTTATCCCAAGTCATATTGTAAAGCTGCTTCTAGTTAGCTCATCTTATCTGGGTCATTATAAAAGTTTGACATCTGGGCTAAGCCAGTTGTCATTGTGGAGAAGCAAGATCTAACACAGAGCAATCAACTCACCTGTTTTAGACATAATCAGGACACAACTCCCTAATTTTATCAGAAACTTGTATTCTGGAACTGACATGCATTTGTATGGAAGAAACATAGCAAAAAAAAAAAAGGTAACAAGGTTATATTTGAAGCCATTCTTTTCATATTGACCTACTGCATGCTCCCCAACCTCAGGAATGCCCAACACCTTTGCTGAGTGGGAGAAGGCAAATGTGACCACCAGTCTTGGGGAATAACACTTGCTTACTAGAGACGCACTTACGTACTCTGCTCCAGGGTAACTGGTTGTGTTGGATGAATGCAGGCGTGAGGGTGTACACAATTGCAAATGCAAATGTATTTAAGAAAATGGAGGTGCAAATTAGAACTTTCTAAACCAGGTCAGTAAAAGGCAAGATTGCCCTTGAGCTGTGCTTTGCCATAGCGTGTTGTGTTTTAATCCATCACTCTAAGTTGCTTCACCTTTAGAGAGTTGTACAGCCAGTGCAAAAGACTGCAAATTTTCCCTAGCAGTTGTTCTCCCTGTACCAAAAGAGAAAGAGAACATGTCTGTGAGGATCCTTTTGCACAAAGGCATAGGAGGGTTGTGTCACTGGAGTGCTGCAAAGCCAGCTTGAAGCAATAAGCGGTGAGCAAGTAGGTAGAGGCCCAGGATTTGTTTCACAGTCGTTCTGTTACTTTTGGAGGCTTCTTGGGACTGTACCAGTATGTTGCCCATCTAGATGATAGGTAATCTGGCCTAGGCAATGTTGTGGTCGCATCTGCCTGTAACTGGCCTTGTTCCAATGGGGCAGATTCTGCTGAGTCGTGAAAGCAGGGGAAGCAGCACAGGGCTGCAGGCTGTTTTTGGTACAAGGCTGGGAACTGAACAAACTCTTTCCTGCAAGCGATAATTATATCACGGTTCAGTAAAGGAACGCTTGCGAAACCAGGCATGGCCAAGTGCAAAATAGCCTTGCTGATCAAGCAGCCATACCTGTTGGGATCTATTAACTTTTCATCTTGGCAGAGGCTATATAGGTGTGTTCAGAACCTGTTGGTTTGATGTTTCTTTCAGGAAAAAATTAAGTGTAGGCTAAGGGGAAGCTGCTTTTCAAGTCTCAGGCTACACATGTTGTAGGAAATACTTGTCGTTTTCCTCAGTTTTGCATGATGTTTCAAAGCCTTCCTTCTTCAGAGGGTGTTCAATCCAGCTGCCTGCCTTTGCATAAGTGGAATCCCCCTCTTCACCTCCCTCCGTGGGTGGATGTCCTGCAAAGGCTTTAGGGGATGAAACGAGATATTGCAGCACCAAATCATTTTCCCCTTTCTGGATGTTTAAAAAATTGTGACTTTGAAATGAAAAGTAAATCTGCTCAACTAAAGCAAATCCAACCAAATTCAGATAAAACTTTACTTAGGATTGTACTAGGTGCCTAATGTCCTCATATTAGAGAGGTTAATACAGAGGCTGTATTAGAGAGACTTCATCTGCTCTTATGTCCATCCAGAAGTTGGATGTCTTAGCCTGAGTTACTAATGCCAGGTTGCCTTCATAACAAAAGGAGTAGAAGAGAGAATGCAGGAGACCTCTGCGCAGTCCTCAGTTAGCTGTCTACGGCTGGTCAAACAAATCGCCTCCTGGAGATTTCTCTCCAGTGAGAGGATCATCTCAGGTAGAGATGTCTAATTTGAAGTGTGTAAACTTGGGCAAGATGAATCCCATCAGGTAAAAATGCATGGCAAGAAATAGGTCTTGCCTTGAAGAATTTATCATTTATCTAAGGAAGGCAGGCAAAAGGGCAGCAGAAGGATGGCACAGAGAGGTGGCAGGGATTGGCCAAAGTGACCCAGCCCCTCAGTCATTGCATGGGAATACACCCTTGCTGTCCTGAGACAAAGTTCGTCACCATATAACTTGGATCCATTTTAATCTAGTGCACATTATTAATTTTGCCATGTTTCTCCGAGCTTCCTTTTTAAGTCAGAGCTCTTAAGCAATAGTTGAAAGCCTGAGGGTGGGGAAGGGGAGAAGGAAGGATGAGAGGAGACTTCTCACACTGGAGAAAAGGAAGTGCTGAAAGTTTTGCAAGATAATCAGACCCTCAAAAAAAAGTTCAACCTGTTTTGCAGCCAGTTTCAGAGCCTGTTCGGTGGATGCAGTGAGACAAACACATTTCTACCGCAAACCAGTTCAGCAACGGACTTTACTGCAGCTGCTCTCACTTGTACTGATTTGAAAATGGCCAAATAAACAAAGGAAACTTTATTTTTTCTGATTATTATATAAATGATGATGACAGTGCAGTAGGTGGAAATTCACAATCGATAGCACGTGGCTTATGGGTTGGAAATGTGGAAATAACTTTCAGATCACTTTGCACTTTTTCTTTTCTTAATTTCCATTGGCTAAATGTAATTAATATGCCTGATAACCATGAAATATTGTTCTAGTTTTGTTTTTTGCAGAAATGCAATTGCTTTATATGCATCAGAGATGGTATGTGAATGTCAGTGGACTATATTAACAGTCTTCAACATTAGATGTGTTCCACACTGGGAAAAAAAGGAGGGAAAACAGAAACAAAATGAAAATAGTTTCAAAATGAGGCAATTCACCACCCAACAGAAACATGGATGAGATGGCAAACTCAAAAGATGAGAATTAGGAATGATTTGTAGAATGAAATAAAAAGAAAGATGTTTGTAAAATTTAAAACCATCAGCATTCCAGATGTTTACTTAAACAAAATTTAACTTGTGAATCAAGTAAATTTTGCATCCGTGTTCTAAAATGAGTCTTCTTATGAAGAACTTCTGTGTTCTTTTTCATGTTAACTTTCCTCAATCTTCAGTCTCTGGGCTTGACATCTATTTAAAAAAAAAGTCTAAAAATAGGACAGTGAAATGTAATGACTTTGAGCAATAATGGCATGACTCAGACTACTTTTTCTTAGAGTCCACTGTCAACTCAAACTAAGGGTGGCCTCTGTTCAGTTTTAATTGCTAATGTTAGGCTATCTTTCTTGCAGAACTTTAGTAAAGACAGCTCAAATTTTTGTTGTATAAATTATGATGCCATATAAACTTTAATTAAAGGGATCCAGATACTCAGCTACTATATCTCAGGATTTAATGAAACGAGTTATAGCAAGTCGTGATCTCAGCCAATGTGACCAGCATACAAAGATAAGGATGGTCATTTACCTTACTCATGTGAGATAACTCCAAAACCATATAATTGGCAGGAATATACCTAATGATGATAAAACAAAACCAAATGCAGCGTGGGAAATTTTCAAGTTCTGTTTCCATAAATGTTGCAGGACCTTTGGGGTAACATAATTCCTGCTGCTGGTATCTGGGTGCTTGAGACCCCACTCAGGGAGGGGTGTCTTGAGGTGGGTAGTGATAGATGTGAGGCTGGTACCACAGTAAGAGGAGCTGTTTCCCAGTCTATTTGGGGAACCACAGCCAACTTGGATTGACTCTGCCACATGTGTGCCAAATGCCTCTGGGGTGTTTTCTGCTCCCTCTCAGAGTGGATGATGTTGGGGTTGCTGCTCAGAGCACCATGAGCTGTTCAGCAGCTGGAAAGTAAGTTACTCTTTCTTAAAAGAATCCCTGAGAAAAGACAGAATCTAAATACTGTCTGTCTCCCCTGCGGAGTAAATCGTTCTGGAAGTGCCTGTGGCTCCCACAGGTAACGGGAGTGTCTGTGTTACCTTAGTGCCTACAAGTGTTTGATCAGGTCTGCAGCTTCTCGTGCTTTATAGTGAAGTCCTTGAAAAAAGATGTCCAACCAATTATAAACAGCAACAGAAATTTTAGTTTATCTTTATAGTTACTAATGTGATAGCAAGTTGAAATATTCCTACTTTTTAACCAAACTGAATTAATCAACTTTATCTTTTAGTTTGATGCATGTGATGCCTGTTCATTATGCAAAATGCTCAAAGGGTTAAATTAAAGATGAAATAGAACACAGTAACATGCAGGAGAGCCTCCCCCTCCTTCAAATCATATTTAAATGATAAAAAGCCTTTCTACAGAGTTAGATCCAAACTGTAGATTTCCTGTTACATTTAATAATGTAACCTCATACATAATGATAAAACTTAATTCTTGCAAATTCAATTTTTGGAATTACCATAATTATTTATGTCAGAAAATAATTGAAACAATTTATTTTCTGTTTGTTTGAATATTGTTTAAAGGTGACTATTTTTATGCACAAAGATTTTTCTGTCGAATTTTTTCACAGGACTTTCATTTTAAAGATCTTCTTTCATGTTAAGTCTATTGACTTCATTATTTTTCTTCACATTGCTATTTCTGAATTCATACCATTGCAATTAGATTTTATTTTAAATTTTAGCTGAGGAGAAGTTATGTTACATTTGTACATTAGGGAACTGTGCCAAGAGCGTGTGACAATGAGGACAATCACGATTCATATTTGGAAAATGTCAACAACTTTATTAAATGAAATTAAATAAGATAGCTTCGAAGACATACATATTCAGCAGCTACTGAAAGTCTGGGAGTAGCATTGCTTTTTTGCTCCTTTTCATCAAACAGGTGCAAGGAAAACTGTCAAGGAAATTAAAAATATCATATAAATGTTGTCATTTAAGATTTTTGAACATAACTTTATATGCCTGTGGAATTCATCACTAGAGATGTGCGGACTTTGTGCAAGTGAAGAATATTCATAACTGAATGTTATGGAACATTAAAGTAAAACATCTTCAGAGAGCTCCTATTCAGAACTTCCTATTTCATCATCACTAACTTTCAGCTGGAAGTTGCCAGTCACTAACTTTCAGCTCAGTGAATCTCATCATTATTTGGATTGTCTGTACAGCTGTTCTCATGATCACATAACTTCCCTTCTTTTTCCTAAATACCTGAAAATGGACACTGTTTGAGACAGGTAGATAAGTTGGACTACTTTTTCTCATTGTTGCGTTAGTTTAAGCTGCCTAAAATGAGCCTGATTTGTCCAAAAACCATAGGAACTCAAGGTTAAGTGACCAAACCAAACTCTGATTAGAGATGTGTATATATATATATATATGTAATTCATGAGACAGGATTAAAACACAGATTTACAACAGTGCTTAGGGTATATTTAGGAATCTGTTTTTACTGTCTTCCACAAAAATTAAGTTTTTAAAAAGGAGTGATCCAAATGGGGCATGGAATAGAGCTTTCTTGATTTGATGATGGGACATGACAAACACACTGCTCTTTAAATTACACTAATTCCTCTAGAAAATATAATTACAATTGGTGGAAGTGATATTTCAACTACTCCTATAAAGACCAGAATAATATAACATGATAAGAACTAATAAATTGCCGAACTATTGCAATCTTCATAAAAACTAACAGTGGGAATGAGAGTATGCACAAGAGCTCAACAAAGCTGGGTAGTCACTGTACGTTGTATCCAAAGGAATTCTCATCAGTCTGCATCTAACAGTCATGTTTCTCTTTGTAAAGATCAACACCCAACTCCTCTTTCTGCTGACTCACAGTTCCTTAAAACACTTGTGTCTGCATCCACTACAAAAGAGATTCAGAGACTGATCCTAACTATGTTCTCCTATAACAGCCTTTGTTTTCTGACTTGAATGTCAATGTTATGTTTTGTTGTTTTTTTTTAAAGTGTGCATATTTTCAGGTTTAGCAGGATTAAACCAAAACAAAATCTAATGAATACTATCATGCAATTCATGTTACAGGTCACTTAAATCTATGAGAGTTAGCATGTTAATTAATTTAATTTTGACTAAAACATTCAAAGCACACTTAGTCCCCAGATGCATGAACAGATGTCTAGGATAGCAGAAGCATGTATTTAATGCCAGCTTCATGTGCCATGTCTGCACACGGTCTTTAATGCCTGAGCTAAGATTGTCTGATGTCCAGACTTCCCCCTCTAAGATCACATTTAGAAACCTAGATAGAAGTGTTCCTGAGAGTGGCCACTATCTACGGTATTTTGTAGCCCATATAGCTACCATCCCCCATGGTGGGGATTTTCCATACTTGTAAGAATCAGTTCATTTGCACTGAATGTCCTAAAGAAAAAGTGAAACATAACTCTCAAAGGACATGAGTTTGAATATTTTGATCCATCACATGTGTGAAGTGCATTGATCCGCAACTTCAGAAGCGGATGAAAAGCTGGACATGAGCTGGCAATGTGCGCTCGCAGCCCAGAAGACCAACTCTATCCTGGGCTGCATCAAAAGAAGCGTGGCCAGCAGGTCGAGGGAGGTGATTCTGCCCCTCTACTCTGCGCTGGTGAGACCCCACCTGGAGTACTGCGTCCAGCTCTGGAACCCTCAGCACAAGAAAGACATGGACCTGTTGGAGCGGGTCCAGAGGAGGGCCACAAAAATGATCAGGGGGATGGAACGCCTCTCCTATGAAGAAAGGCTGAGAGAGTTGGGGTTGTTTAACCTAGAGAAGAGAAGGCTCTGGGAGACCTTATTGAGGCCTTTCAACTTTTCAACTTAAAGGGGGCTTATAAGAAAGATGGGGACTTTTTAGTAGGGCCTGTAGCGACAGGACAAGGGGGAATGGTTTTAAACTAAAAGAGAGTAGATTCAGATTAGCTATAAGGAAGAAATTTTTTATGATGAGGGTGGTGAGACACTGGAACAGGTTGCCCAGAGAGGTGGTAGATGTCCCATCCTGGAAACATTCAAGGTCAGGTTGGACGGGGCTCTGAGCAACCTGATCTAGTTGAAGATGTCCCGGCCCATGGCAGGGGATTTGGACTAGCTGGCCTTTAAAGATCCCTTCCAACCCAAACCATTCTATGATTCTGTTTCTATGATTCCATGAAGTGATGTCAGGATTACTATTTCCATGTGTCAGCCAGTGTCCTGCCCCATGTATAACGCATGCTGAAGACTAACAGTGTGCTTGCATCCTGTGAAACTCCACAATGGAGAAGAAAATCTCATTCCCATTGTGGTCTGTTCAGTCTGTTCATTAGGGTTGTTGAAGTAGCCCTTGAAGATTTTGCATCTTTTTTTCACTGGGTAGGAATTTAAATAGTGTTTGACCCACCTCAAAGTTTTGACTGCATGAGGAGTTAGTGGCTCTATGTACTTACTTCAGGTATTTGGGTGTGGTTTATTTAGATATGTCTTATGCTCGTTAAAGCTGTGTTTTGCAGCTTTCTTAGTTGTGATCATGGACTGATTAGTAGGGCTGACTCCTCCTGCCCCACTCTGGGAGTGCATTTGTTGTCCACAGAGTCCTATTGATGGGAAAGTGGTGAGAGTAAGCGGGGAACCAAGCTCATAATTTGAAGCACACAAAGGCGGCAGACTTTTGTGTCAGTCTGAGGGGAAAGCCAATTTAGAAATATCAGTAATCATAATAGACCTCATTTTTTCATTTCAGGATATAAAAAATACATGTTGAATCCAATAAGATTAATTAATATAATAAGATGAGAAACTCAAGTGCATGGAGAGTTTTGAGATAAACCGCAAGTCTTTTTTTCTGCTTTGAAAGCACTCTTTGTGTTTGCCCATCTGTAGGAAGGCATGTATGAGAAACAGAGAGAAATACATAGATATGTATTTGTATATTATATATATACTGTCTATAAATTACCATTTAAGGTTATCATTTCAGTTACTCATTCTTTACTGAACAGAAAGATGGGAAGGAGATTTTCTCTTTTATGGTTGAGTAAAGGCCAGCTGTGTTGACTTGTCCTACAGCTTGGTCTTTTCCCGTTGGGAGATCTGTTACCAATGCCATGGTAGAGCTGGATCTGAAAAGAGGGCCTGTACAAGAAGAATATTTGTGGAAAAGCTCAGAATAAGAGACAAACCCACCAACAGACCAATAGACACTTTGCTTTATAGACAATTGTTTATTGGATTTTTTTTTTTTTGTATGAATAGTATATTACATAATTATGTCATTGCAATTTCACTCAGTCATGAGGAGGAATTCTGATAAGCGTGTATGATCCAATTAGAAAAAAAAAATCATCTTCTGAGTGCTCTAGATGTCTGTCTGTCTGCCTTTGCTCTATGCTTAGGGAAAGAGCTCTCATTTGGAAGGGAGGGAGGAGGAGGAAAGGAGTAGCAGATGACTTCAAGTTAGGCACTGCTTGCTCAGCTGTATGATATCTACACCCCTTTATGTATCTGAATTCATAATTCCCTCATCTGAAAATGAAAACCACCCTTTGCAGGGCAAGCGAGACTGCCGGAGACAGCCTTTTTCATAAACAGCAGCTCATCCGCTCTGCTTTCTCTAGAAGAATAGGAGCCACACTATAAGAGTCACTGTGCCTTTGTATGTTTACCATACCTCTTAGATACATTTAGAAACCGTATCCCTGTTGATATACTTGTTGCAGGAATGTAAAACTTTACATAACGTTTTGGATCTAAACTAGCCCATAAATGGACAACATTTTTTTTGGTCTTGATCTTATTGAGTGTTATTGTTTCAGAATTCCTACATTGAAAGATACATGTCTACAAAAGCACTATAGTTTTGAAAAATTGGCTGCGTATATTAACTAGTCCTTAGCCACGTAGTCCTTTTGTGCAAATGCTGCATAAGGTTGTGTGGATTGTAGAGGTAACCCCTGGTAATTGAATAACTGGTGTTCCAGGTGGAGCCCGAGGTGGGATGCAAGTGTTTGCGGTGTCTGCCTGCCTTCTTCCTGCATCTGTCCCACTTTCATTAGCAATACAATTCACACACAACTATTTTTTTCTGTTAGAAAAGTTGAACAGTTGGTGCCAGCCTACATAATGGCTGGCTATTACAATGCCTTCTTTTTTTTTTCATTAAAAGCACTCTGAATATTCATAAAAAGTTGACATTATTTCATTCGCTGTTGCAGGTATATGAAAAGCCTACTGAAAAGAGTATCATGCTCTCTGCTGGATATCTCCATGAATGTTTCTAAAACATGACTTCCCACAAGCATGGAGGACCATACAGCAAGGCAATTAATAGGCACTGAAAGTGTATTCCCAGTCTCTCGTTCCTGCTCTCTTTCTTGTTAGTTCAGAGCTGTATTTATTATTACTTCTTTCATACATCTGTGAGATCCTAATCAAGCGCTCCAATAGATAGACAGAAATGGATGTTTGTCAAATTTCTCACCCCTTTTGACTTCCTCAGTTTTAACAAAAGGGCTTTTATATATTGGATTTTTACCAGTATTACAGAAACAAGACTTTCAGAGTTTATTTCAAAATCAGAGTTGCACTACTGGGAGCTCAAAAATTTCCAGTCATGTTCAAAAAGCAGGAAATCTGCCACATTGTAAAGATGGTGGTTATAACTATTGGCTGATTGTGCCTCCTGAGCAACCTGTGACGTGGGGCAGAGCCTGAAATTTTGTTCTATGTTCGCGAAATGTATAGCATGAGGGGTTTCTGGTATATCACAGGCTCTTAGGAGCGACATGGCTACTGAGTGTCCATGCAGTGCAGCTGCATGGATCAAGTGGGTTGCAGGTGCTGGGCTGCCAAGATGGCAGGAGGTAGATATAAGTGGTGACGATGGGCTGGAACCCCATTTCATTCCTTACTTGTGCTCTACCACCGCTTCTCTGTGCTGCTATAATGCAATAAATAAATAATAATAAGGTTTAATGGATAGCTTTCGCCTGATGACGTATTGAAGTAGTATAAATGGGTGGAGAGCTTGTGATGAGAGAGTTAGGATGTGCAAAAATCATCTTGTATTGGGTTCATGGAAGAGCTGTTAGAAACAACAATGCATAAATCTCTGCTGTAATGAGCATTAATCAGTCTGGGGACCTGATGCATATAAGCAAATGTACTGGTTTTCCCATGAGCTTCAGAGAGCTTTCAAGAATAATAACTACTTTCTGAATTTTGGCCTCCTGCCCCAAAAGAGTCTTCTGCTCTTTGGCCATACAGGCATTGCTGCCAGCCTCAAATATACCCTAACTCTGTCACATTCTGTACTGAAAAAGAGTATCCATATTCAAAAACAAATAAAAATGACAGAGTAAAGAAAGACTAATCATCAGATTTTTTTTCTAAATGCTGTGCTTTGCAATAAAACTCCAGCAGCTGAGGTTTGTGATTCTGTCCATTATTTCCAAGTCCCTATGCTAATTTTTATCCATTGCTTTTCACCTTCACATAGATTAGCAGCTGCCTGTGAACTTACAGCCTGCAGATCCACAGAACATGTTGTAAGAGCTGCAAATCAATAGCAAGCAGCTGCTTAGCATCCCCACATCACCCCACACAGAGCAACACACTCATGGCACATCACTGGAGGGTGAAGCAGACATGCAGAGGGAGTATACTGATGCTGAACATTTGTTATCTCTTCCTTATTGACCAGGGTTCAATGGTTCCAGAAAACATAACTGCTGTAATAATAATCCAGCAGGAATAATTTGCAAGAACTAGATCCAGAACATTTTCTTACATGTACTCTTCTCATGAACTAAATGGCCAGACTTCTTGTTATGGAAATTAATTGTTCCCATGCCTCTCTGTATGTTGTCTTACTGCTATGAGGTGCAGGCTTACTTCTAAATTCTCAGTATGACACTGTGGCTGAGACTAGGTTTTTAAAAAAAAAAAAATAAAATACACACACACACACACACATGTATAACAGAACTAGGTTTTAATCCCAGCTTTATCTGAACTAGCTTTATCTGAACTCTCAGTTATTTTAGTTGTAAAACTGGTGAATGGTTATTATCCCTCAACGTATGAAGCCTTTTTGCATATTAATGGCAGTGAGCATTAGTGAAATATTAAGAGCAGTTGGTGGACTTGCTGGGCCCACAAGTCACGGTGTCTGGGTCTGGGGTTAGCTGGGACTCGTAACTGACTACTACTGCAGGGGCTGGGAGAGGAGCCGTGTCTTCCCGGGGTAGATTCATAATCTGTATTTTTTCCTATGGCAGGCTGCAAAAGCCGTAAATTTGAATAGAACAGGCAGCTGTGCACCACACAGGGGTTGGGGTTGGGGTCGAGGTGAGACTATGTATAATTCATTTAGTTCTGGAGTTTTTCGTTTGGTGGTGGTTCTGCTACTTGTATAAACAAAGCTTTTTAAATGCAAGTTTCAGGGTTAAATAGGAAACAACGAATAACGTTTTCCTAATAAGTGAAGCCAACTTACAGATTCTTGAAATACTTTTGGGAAGCAGGGTTGACAGAAAAATATTTTGTGGACATGCTCCACCATTTCATAACAGACTTGTTCTCAGCTACTAGAACTATCTACACTTCTTATTCATTAGACCATATCGCAGTACTCTGTTCCTCAACTCTCATATAGGTACAAAAGTGGAGAGGAATAAAAAACCCAAAATATTTTTTGTGTGTGTGTTGAAGGCACTGACTTTAAAAAATATAAAAGTGTAACTTGTCATCAGGTATAAGTGGGCTTGGCTGCCTTTGACTCCATTGCAGCTGCATTGATTGACACAACCTAAAGACCTGGGTCTAATTTTTTTTAATATTTCTCTCATAGTTTTGAAAGCAAAACCACTGTTCGAGTCTTTCTTTTGAAACAAAGAATGCATGTAAAAATGTGTCCTCTATGTTCATCAGACATACTGTTGAATTTGATAGTCTTATCATTTGTAAGCTACATATATTGTTGCTTTAATGCATTCCCTCACTACTTTGATAAAAGCCTTAAGATGTTGCCACTAGTCCTTTGATGTTTCCTTCTGATGTTACAGTACCTCTTTTTTTTTCTTCTCTTCCAAAAAATCTGTTTTGCATAAACATGAGCAGGCAAGACATTTCTTGTTAAGGATAGAAACATCAGGTTCTATCAATAAAAGAACAAAACCAGAAGGTATATCCAGACTTTTATATACTCTTGTCAAGCCCTTATAGATGAAAAAATACCCTGCATGGGTGTTTACATTGTAAACATATTTGAGCAAACATATTTCACTAGTTAAAAAAAAAAAGCAAGGTAGGCTTTACAAGAACTAGATCCAGAACCTTTTCTTACATGTACTCTTCTCATGAACTAAATGGCCAGATTTCTTATTATGGAAATTAATTGTTCCCATGCCTCTCTGTATGTTGTCTTGCTGCTATGAGGTGCAGGCTTACTTCTAAATTCTCAGTATGACACTACGGCTGAGACTAGGCTTTTAAAAAAAAAAAAAAATACACACACACACACACACGTATAACAGAACTAGGTTTTAATCCCAGTGAATTTTCTTGTGATGCAACAATTCATTTTCTAATAAGTTGTTATAGGAACTCTGGAAGAAAAAATCTTTTATTAGTAAGAAAATACTTGCATATCTAGTCTGGTCCATAAACTATCAGTCTACTAACAGGGATTAATTGGTTATCATAAAAGAGAAAAGACTGAATTTTTATATTTAGCTTCAAAGCCATGTGTCTTATCTTGAAAAATAAAATTGCGTAGTCTCTTTTTTTACTGGGAATAAGTAAGGGATTAGTAGTAGTAGTAGTAGTAGTAGAGATGTTTCAACTAAAGGTCCCAGTGAAGAGGTGGTGCTATTGTCCCAATGGGACTGAAATAATCCTTGCTCCAAAGATTTTCCAAAATAAAAAAGATATAATAATAGTGATAAATAAATATTATTATTCACACTTATCAAGGAAAATACATTAAATGTTTTGCTCAAGGCTGTATAGGGAAAATGTAGCAAGGGCAGGGACTGAATACACAGAACTCCTGAGTGCCAATCCACTGTAATTTAAATTACTGGCAAATGTTGTGGAAAGAGTGATTTTCCTATGAATGGCATGACTGTTTTGCTGCATTCAGGAAGAACCTAGTGTAGTGGAGCCGCAACATGGTCTGGTGATTAAAGAATGTTAACTTAAGCCAACAAATGCCAGCTTGTCATCTTACTTCTTCCAAGACATACATATCTTTTGGCTAGTCAAAATTTTATGATCAATTCTCAGTAACCTAAATAGGCATAAAATATGACTTTGTTGCACAACTGAAGCGTGGTACGCTTCTTAAGGATTTTTTTCATAGCTCACTAATGCAGGATGCTCTTGACAATTACTGCTTAAAGCTTCAGTCCTACAAGCAATTGTCCATGTATTTCCCTGAAATCAGTGAAAGCCCTTTGTAGGATAAAATGGGAAAAGTGTAGGTAGTTGCAGGATCAGGGCCTAGAAATGTATTAGCAAGGATAAAGACATTCTTGTAACAATAAGCAGTGATTAAACAAAACCAAACAATCCCCCCACTTTCACCACCCCCCCAATGAGATGGAAGTAAGTAGAGACAAAGTAAGCTCCTACTTACCTAAGGGGAAATTTGGGAATTGGAAATAAGTAGGTTAAATAAAAACTATTTAACTGTGGAATCAAAAACTATGCAACCATAAAAAGTTCTAGAGGAACAGATAAATGGAAGGAACCAAGTGATTCTTGAGAATTAATATTTATTAAATACATTTATTTTTTCACCCTACCTCAAATCAACTACTGCTTTTGTGTCCACCTTCTGTCTTCACTGTGTTGTTAAAGCTACTGAGTTCAGACTCAGGAGGATGGAGACATGGCCTTCAACTTCCATTGATCACTAGTAGAGAAGGTCACAACTCCAAAAGATCCCTTTTTTTTCTAATCTGCAATATTCTATATACTCTATTTTAATACTGATTGATTTTACTGTACAGCTGTAAAACAGAATCTGGAATTTAGCTCATTGATCAGAGTGTGAATGATCTCTATATTCAAAGGCTCACATGTAGACTTCTATTTCCTACTGCTGTGCCGGCCACTTCTTGCTGTAATCCTCTGTTTTCACCTTCTTATCCTCAGCCAAAAAATATTCCAGGTCCCTCTCTTCTCAGTATTTGAAGTATGGTTAGTAACCAAATTAGCTGTTGCCCAGGGCTACTTTTCCACCTTTCCCCTCCCATCCATGGTGGTTTTTGCACAGTGGACACACACCTTGCACACTTTGACATAAAATCTATTTCAAGTAAGTTTCTGTGTACATCCTCTAAACAGTGAAACTGTACTGCTGATACTGCCTTCTTGTCTATGAGGGAGGATAGACTGGCATTTGCTTTAATGAAGCAGTTAAAGCTCTAAGTTATTTGCCTGCCTGTTCACTGTCTGGTCCAAAATTTGCTATCTTGAAGAAAACCCTAGCAATAAAACAACCAGATCTACTTTGCATCCATAAGATGATCAAAAACCCTGCTGGGAGTATCACTGCTTCTTGTTTTGCTGGTAGTCTTTTGTATGATCCCCAGCCCACATGGGCAAAGGACTTTCTGGCTGATGTACTCTTGTGGTCTCTTCAGCTTCAGGTGTAACATCAGGACCCTTTGTTATGTGCAAATACAGAAAGTTAGCTAATCAGGATTTTCGGCATTCAAGCTTGTTTTTACGTTGGACATGTTCTGTTTCTTTGTTTTGTTTGATAGTTAAACACTTCTTCTATGTAACCACCCAGGACATTTTATTTTGCCAAACTGGGAATGCCAATCCTTTATCTTTATTATGGTAGCACTGCTTCATGCTGCTTACTGCCAGGGCCAGTTTTAGACTTGGCACCTAAGTAAACTATTCACTAGAAAACTGGAATAGGGTCTACATTTCTTCTTATTATTATTTTCCAGCATTCTCTGGTTGTTATTGTTTTTTCTACTTTCCAGCTTGTGTAATTGCCTTATCTTTTTTTTCCTTTTTTTCTTTTGAGTTTGTTTAGTTTTCATTATGATGACAGACTCATCTCTCTTTTCCTTGACAGTTTTATTCTACCTGTTTTCTTGGTGAAGGGCTTTATTTTTGCTTTTAAGTGTTCTGGTTAGGAATACAGGGATACCCAAAATACCTTCTAAGTAGAAACTGAACTTAATGTTCTTTCCATTGCTTAGTATTCTGACAGCTTTTTATTGAGCTCTAATTTTTTCTACTTACATTATCAGCCTAATTTAGCCAGTTGGTCTAACTTTTCTAATTTTTCTTAGTCATAGTGTTTTCCTCTTTCATAATTGTATTAAACGAAGTTCTTGTTTTGTGCCTATTCATCCTGAGTCAGCATTTCCTGTTCTTCCCACTGCTCTGAACATTGCCTCAAAGCTTTCCAGCAAATAGGAGGATAATGCCATCTGCAAATCTCAGGTGACTTGAATATTCTCCATTGATACTGCTATGCTTAGTTTCTCATTCAAGGTTTACGGAGACCTTCATGCAGGAGAAAAGTGCGTTGGTGATATAATTGAAAAGGACCTTTTCACTTACCTTGTGAAATGTAAATTTCAAACCAACTGCACTATAAATTTTTTTGAAGAGAGAAAATCTACAATAATGTAAAGTGTACATTTGGAAGTGAAAACGAAACTTGAGTAGTGGACATGAAAATCTTGCTTCAGGAATTGAAAATATGGGTTAAATTTATCTGAGCTGGAGACTCACAGATTAATGTGACAAGCTAAATCCTTCTGCGGGAGATCCAGCTGTGGGGAGAGACAGCAGGAATTCTGCACTTCAGGTAGCGGGATTTCATAATCTTTAGGGACGGATACTCTTGCCCATCCTGACTGTAACAGCGAGCTGTGCACTCATGCTGCTGTGGTCAAAGAAGGAGGGATAAGGCAAACAAACAGCTCAGAGACCAGCACAGCTACAGTCTGAGGCCACATTTACCTTTGCTGTCCTTTCTGTCACTTTTCTGTAAGAAAGCCTTCCCCACTCTGGCAAGCATTTATGCATCCATTAATTCAGTGGGATGGTCCTGAGGGCCACCAATGTAAGGATAAAATCTGGACTTGACTGAGAAAAATAAGGGTGTTACCGAAATGTAACCTTCCTACATTTATACTCTGCATACAGCTAACGAAAAGGTGATAAACCCAAGTAAATCTCAGTAAATTGTGTTGTTAAACTACTTTGAAACCGTGCTGAATAAACTGGGACTGTGAACTGGGTTGAGAATAACCATAGTGTTATGTTGAAGGTAATTAACGCATTCTAGATTATAACAATAAAAGACTGTAATAGGAAGAGTTCTGCCTCTGTGTTTAGGCTTTATGGCTTTTTGAACGGCAACAGTGATGACAGACTGACAAAACGGTAGGAAGGAAACTGCTAACATGGCCATACTATTATGCTATTGATTTCTTTCAACATCTATTCTTCAGTTAACAATGCATTTAAGATGCAGATAGGAAGTTTCTTTCCTTAAAAGTGCTGTATCATTTCTTTTTCTTTAACTGAAATTCCAGCCAGAGTTAAGGAAATACCCTTACGAACCACTTCTCCTTTCTCTCCCTCGAACAAACTGGATATACACAAACAGAGACGTACGTTATTTATGGCCAGATTTGCACTAGTCTTTTCTTGTTTGCCCTGTTGTGTTCTGGTACCTGGGCTCTGGGGCGATGCTGTTTTGTAGAGGTGATAAAACTGATAGAAATCCAGCCACTGCCAGTAGGTGACTGTGTTGGCACACCAATGTTGCTGCACTTCACCTGTGTGATGAAAATCAGGCTAATCGGTTCTTGCTTTGTGTGACAGAATCACAGTTTTATCTGCCATCTTCTTAAGGCAGACCAAAGAGACTACTGTTTACCTTCTTTCCATAACATGGCCTGCTGATTATGCTGATAAATGCTAATTAACTCACTTGATAATTAAATAAATTTGTTAATACTAATAAACTCACTCACTAAATCTTAGTGTTAACATTCACAGCACACACTTTTTTGCAGTACAAACACTGTGACATGTTTTCCTGCTGAAAGTTCTGTTGCAATATACTGAAGACTCTTTAAAATACTGTTATCATTATTAAATATTCTTACTTTCAACTAAAAAAAATTAATTATGGGCACAGAAGGGTTTCACACAGATACATAGCTATGATAATAATTTTTCTAGGCAATTCTAACTTAACTTATTTTTAACGTGTACATTCCTTTCCACATTAGGACCGTTGCATTTGAAAGACTTGTACTGTACAATACAGCTTATAGTTAATACTCTTAATAATGACTTACCAGTAGTAATCTTTAATTCCATATTCACACAGAACTCTCATTTAAACTAAGTGGGAGTTTCTCTTGATTAATCCCAGTAAAATCAATCATCTTTTGTTAATTAACATGTTTTTATTTAGTGGATATTGGCTGAAAACTGTGGAATATTTTGAGTTTACCCTAATATCACTCCTCCAGCACCTATTCTGTAGTGTCTATTAAGTGCACAAATGTTTGTTGTACCTGAATTGAAATGGAATTGCTGTAAAGTACAACTCTAACACTGAAGGACAGGTACTTGTTTCTGCTAGGCTGCCTTTTGATTCTATTTATTGTGTTTTTACAGCAGTTCTTACTCTAAAGGTTTTTAAAGGCTGATTTCAGAATTTACGTAATTATAAAAGGAACTGAATTTTGATCTGTTGTAAATTAGAAATGGTATTAATATCTTCTCTTTTTTTTGTTGGCTAATTGAGTTACTGCTGAATGGAACATGTTGTGAACTAAGATTAGTTTAAATACACGTCAAACGGCAAGAGTGCTTGCTCAGTTCAGTACTGAAAGTACCAATTATGCTATTTTTGTGAGATTTCCAGTCAACTGCAGAGTACAGCAAAACATAAGGGTTTGGAGCTTTGCACTCTGTAAGTGTTCTCTGAATGAATTCTCGGCTTTCCTTCTCCTCTTTAGCAGATATTCATCGGGGTTAGGCTGAAAAGTATCTTTTCAGACTCAAACATGCAAAACTATAGTTCAGAAAAGATTCCTCAAAATAAATTATACAATTTTAAGTAAAAATTTATATTCATTATAATTTCTGGTAATATTAAGTGGTTTTTCACTAACAGCTAGGCTCTTTATTTAACGCTTATTTATATCAATAGTGGCAAACATAAATCCTATGAAATTATTAAAATATTTCAAGGGCCACATAATTACTGCACTGTAAATCCACTGTTACTACTCTCAGAACATAAGTGGAAGTGTATTGCTGAAAGAATATACTGATTTGTAGCTGGTGTTCAAGTACTGAAGGTAATGTTTGCTAACCCCATGAACAGCATGCCAACCGCATCCTGAAGCATGAACATGGTCAGGTTCATTGCCACTTATAGCCATAAAACACATTTGAACACAAAATGGACCAAGTGGATTTAAAAAAATGCTCTTAACAACTGATATGAAATTTTTTTTGTTACTTTTTTCTCATATAGCTATCCTTGATGTGCCGTTCCTGTTTTTGACGGAAATGTCACCTACTGCTGTCAGCTAACCCAATCTATCTGCTCGCCTTGTATGAAAGCACACTTTGTGGCCGGATCCTAAGCTGGCTCAAAATGATGTCGCTGCCTCGATTTCACAAAAATCGTGTTGTGAAGCTGAACCTAAGATGCCTACTTTGAAAGCTTCCC
The DNA here is from genome assembly GCF_964195595.1 of Calonectris borealis. Lineage (NCBI taxonomy): Eukaryota > Metazoa > Chordata > Aves > Procellariiformes > Procellariidae > Calonectris > Calonectris borealis. The sequence goes on from NC_134312.1 coordinate 28,738,736, forward strand.
CCCTTGCCCTCTTTATCATTCTGAGACTGAGGAAAGCAATAGAAAGCACATTTGTCAGGCTGAAGCTGGTTTTGTCTGTGTCTTTTCAGAAGCTATAACCCTTCACAGACTGAAAATAACTTGTCCAACAGATTAGCCTCCCTGATGTGACTACCTCACCAAACTACCTTATGCCACCGGCTTTGTTTCCTCCATCCTTGCAGTTCATGTGCTGGGGAGTGCATACCTCAGTGCAGTTTGTTTTCAAAATGAGGGAGGACTGAATCACACAAAAAGGGTTAGTAATAAGCAGTGCTGTCATCTGGTGGTGAAATTGTTACCACTTTTAACAAACTGATCATGCTTTTCAACCAATGGGTTTCACTTTTTTTGGGAGGTTGATGTAGTCGTCTTGGCATACAGTCATGAATCTTTCATATTAGAAACAGGCAAACCCACTGGTTTTATTCAAAATCACTAAACCTTTTACACTTACTCTATTTTTGAAGAAAAATAGCACACCAGAGGCAAGGTTACTGTGTTGAGGTTTTGTTTTTTTCTTCTTTAGCTTGTGCTGCCAAAACATCATAAAGTTATTGGAAAGTGCATTATAAATGTTATTATTTGTGTGCAAACACTACTTGTTCAATGGAATGAAGAAGTAAGGACAAAAAGTCATACCCCTCCCTCAGAAATGTCAGTATACTCAAATGCCAAAGTACTATTTTCTCCTCTTAAAATTTTACCATCAGTACTTTTTTCCACGTTATATTTGATGTCCACATCCTTACATACCAGGAAAATACACTTTTCAGATCTAGCTTCTAGGATTGTTTTGCTGTCTGTAACTGAACAGCAAGGATATTACCGCCATCATTGCATCTCAAATGATATAGTGTCTACTCACCTGGGGAGCCAGGAAAAATATGTAACCCACAATAAGAAACTTATTACTTCATGCTCCTTCTTCATACGTTTTAAGGCTCACTTCTCTCTGAGTTGTCTTCATCTTTAAAGTGAGATACAAGTGAGAAAACGGTAGTTGTCACATGAAAACAATTAGAAATCAAAGAACAAATCAAAGTCTTTTGAAACTATTCAGGAATTTACTAAAATAGCCATCACACCAGTGATCTTTCTTCTTTTGGTTCATTCATTTTGAAGTTCAGCCACCTGACTTTCTCATCTACGCGTAAAGGTAGTACACATATACCTACTCGTTCTCTCCAATGTTAGACCTATATTCCAGATTTTACCTGTCGATAACAAAATAGACTATATGGATCTTCATAATACAGTCATCATTTGTCTTTTCTGAGTACTTTCATCTGAAGTTAAATTGTTAAAAATGCTGACATTAAATTATGAAATTTCATGTCTACAAGCACTTTCATTATTCCTGATCCCTGTATCAGCCTGTGTTATATGAATCCTGTATTTTGGACTAAATTTCTTTTTGACATACGATATTTGTCAGAAAATCTTGAATGTCTGAATGTAATACATCATTCTAATGATGGATTTCCCATGCTGCTATAACTGTAATTTTTATGGATCTGTGTTAGTTGTTGCAGTTGACAAACACAGAACTTTCAATACTGCTAATTTGTTTCTTCTACAAGGGCTGAACAAACTGCACTGGTAGAAGTTCATTAGCAGACGATTTTTAACTAAAACTTAGATGATTGTACTTTCTGTATTCAAAACTGATTTTCCTTGAATACGTGTGTGATACCCTCTTCTCCATTTAATAGCATCTTATTCACTGAACTAATTTGAATGACTTCTGGAGATAGAGAGAAGTAGTTAAGTAAAGGTATCAGGACCTAGCTGTTTAAACATAGCTAGCCATACCGAAAGTTTCTTTCCATTCTTTCAATGTGAGAGTCACATTCGCTGTCCTTTAATAACACCAACAATAAAGAAGAACTGGAACAGTAAAGATTTATTATATTCGCAGATCTCAGGAATCAATGAGAGCATGGACAGGGTCACTGCGCAGAGTCAAAGTAAGGATATTAGCCGGGGTTTCATAATTTGATTGTGGTCCATTGTTATGCTTGTGTGGCCTATTAACTGTAGTGGTTGCTTTTATTCACAGTTTAGATTTTCAGCATAAATTCTAACTTAAATCAAAGAGATAGTTTTGTAAAAATACTTCCCATAGTTTGCTTTGCTTAACTTTATAGACTGTTTTTATAGTGCAATGTTAAAAACTTGAGTCTTTTCTGCCAGTGGAGACCACAAACTCATCGAGACTCATTGTTATTTTAAAACATGACAAGCTGGCCTTAAGACCTTAGGGATCCTTTCTTCAGAAGTCAAGCTGGTGATGGATAAGGAGCCATCAGAGCTGTGTGTGTCTTAACTGCAGGAGTTCAATTAAGAAGCCAAGAGTGTCTCAGGTATACTGGTGCAAATGGAAGTGTTTGCTTTGATAATGTCTCTGTAGCTGCTCAGTGCAGGTAGTTGGCTTCCCCCAACTCATTTCTGATTGCACAAGGAGGTTAGCACAGAGGAATACCTGAAAGGATTGAGCTCCATCAGTGCTCAGTGAGTGCTAGAGAATACCACAATGGGGAAATGTTATCAAAATCCCTGCGACTGCACGGGGATTTGACAGGAGATGGCTAGCTGTAAGATTTAGCCTCTAATAGCCACAGCCCTGAGAGCTTTGCTGTCTTCCTCTCCCTGAGAAAAATGCTGTTCTGCTGCTTATGCTGTGCAGAGAAAATTTCCTTATCCAGCACTGGTTTCTGCAAGGTCTATTCTGAAGTTCTTTTGCTTCTACGTTGCTCTTGGTTTTCATAATGGTTGGCAGCATGACGGAGAATTTCCCATTGGCTCCCCTCCTACCGCACATTTACAATTATCAGCTATTTTTAGACATTGAGATACCAAAATACAGAAGCAGTAGTCACTGTTGAAGACATGGCCTTTGTCAAAGAACTTTAAAATATTTCTTCTTCAGTCTCTTCACCCTTGAAAGAACATTCACAAGTTCCTGATGAATATGATGTCAAAGGTTAAGTAAGATGAAAAATAGTGCATTAGAGTCACATGAGAATTTTTTCTTAACTTGAAAGCTACTCTAAGGCATCAACTAAACACAACTGTGAGTTGCCAGACTGGATGTCTTTTGCTTTGTATTCTGTCTTCATGCATATTAATGGAGAAGGTCTCATCTAGTCAGATCAAAGTTCCAATAAGAAAAATATTCACATTTAAAAATTAATTACTGTGTTTAGCTTAAGTAATTAATTGACATAATCACACACGCTTTTATAAACTAAACATTAAAGTGAACAACTACATTATTTGGTGATAGTCTTTAAGATACAACAGAAGTGTATAATTGCTAAGTTAAATTGAATTTTCATTTTATTATGAAATAATTTCATAAATAAGCTTTTCTTAAAAAGTTTAATAGAAAGAGCAGGACAAACAAACAACTGATGTTCATTTGTAATAGAAGTTAAAAAGGATTATTTCATCACTAAAAATGCTTTTTTCCCTAACCCTTAAAATCCATTTGAAAGTCCTCAGAAATAGAGCTAAAATAGTCTGTGTTGTGACTGTGTTTCTTATCTTAAAATGGAATTAGACTTTTTGGGTACTTACAGAACATTTTAATAATTAAAAAGTTCATAATTAGATGCTTATTTTCTGGTACAGTGGCTGAAAAGAACATGAAGCCCCATAACTCAAACAGTTTCAGAGAGGTGTTGTGTTCAGGACCAATGATAAATGATGCGATCCCATCAGGGTGAGAAATTTTACTTCAAAAGCTATTAAAAAAACTGGAACAAATTAAAATCAAGCATAAATGGCAAACTGTAATGAAGTCTACTGAGTTCTGCCCAGTATACTGGACATATTTAAGCATATTATTTTGTAGCAGAGATTTAAACTTTTATTAAATTCAGACTGAATTTTTGTCAAAGAAAAAGTTGCTCTTATAATAGCCAATTCTTAGATCCAAAAATCCATAAAATTTAAACACAGAATGGGCTATTAGACCATTCATTCTAATTCCTCTAAAATCACAGGCTTTTGTATTCCATTCAGTTATTATCCTAATACTCAGCTTTGAGTCCAAGAATGTGTTTGAAAAAAGTGTATCTTGGATTTGGCTAATGCATCTCTTCCAGAAAGTCATCGACCCTTAGTTTGAAGAAAACATAATTAGAAGTTAGACCATTTCCTTTTGAGTATTTAACTATTTATTCACATAATTTCCTATATGAGCTTGCCTAACATCAGTTTGTGGCCAGAGGCTCTTGCCATGCTTTCTGTGCTGTCTGAAAGACCCTGTCACATTCAGCATCTCCCACAAATTTCACAAATTTCAATTTGACAACAAGGACATAGCTGAGTTTCTTTAAACTTTAATTGAAACACCCTTTTCTCGGTCTTCAATTACTTCCATAGTTCTTTTCTGCATCCTTTCAATTTTTTCAACAGTATTTTAAAAATGTTTAGGGTACAAATATTTTTAGGATACCATTATTGATCTCTCCTGAGCCATAAATAAAAACAGAGTAAAGCCAGGTTCCTATTCACTACTTCCTTTATGCCGATTTCCCTTTCTTGCTATAGCATTACCTGGACACTCCTGCTGAGCTGCTGGTTTGTTACCACCCCAAATTCTTTACAGACTCGTTTCACCATTCAGTTTTCTCCATTGTTGCATCCTGTATTTCTTCCTCCAGCATATGCAGATGTGTATTTGGCTGACTGGGAACACATTTTCTTTCAATGGTATCACTACTCTAAAAAATATTTATTCTTTTTAGTCGATTTTATTTTTCATTAATCCCAAATCACTGATGGAAATGTTGAGTAGTACAAGACTGAAGAGCCCCTCTTTCTGATGCTGAGCCTTTGCTGATTACTTTCTTATGCATGTTCGTTAGCCAATTCTTAATCCAGTTAAAACACACTTTATTGATATTGTATAATGCTATATTTTTAATTGGAATATTAAATGATACTAAGTCGAAAGGCACACAAAAGTTGAAGTGTATTATACTACATCGTTACCTTTGGCAACCTAACTTGAAATCTCATCAAAGAACAGAAGTAGATTTGTTTGACAAGGCTTATTTTGCACAGAACTATGTTGACTACCATTAATTATATTCTTATCTTTTAATAATTTATTAATTGAGTCTCTTTTCAGTTTTCCTATTACTTCTCCCAGGACTGATGTTGGGCTAAGCAGCCTGGGAGTACAGGTATCACCTGCTTGCCCTTCATGAAATACCAATACGAGATGTAGCACTGCTACTTACTGGAATATCATTGACATAGAATCATAGAATCATAGAATCATTAAGGTTGGAAAAGACCTCTAAGATCATCGAGTCCAACCATCAGCCCAACACCACCATGCCCACTACACCACGTCCCTAAACGTTCCATCTACACGTCTTTTAAATACTTCCAGGGTTGGTGACTCAACCACTTCCCTGGCCAGCCTGTTCCAAGGCCTGACCACTCTTTCAGTAAAGAAATTTCTCCTAATGTCCAATCTAAACCTCCCTTGGCGCAACTTGAGGCCATTTCCTCTCGTCCTATCGCTAGTTACTTGGGAGAAGAGACCAACACCCACCTCACTACAACCTCCTTTCACATAGTTGTAGAGAGCAATGAGGTCTCACCTCAGCCTCCTCTTCTGCAGACTAAACAGTCCCAGTTCCCTCAGCTGCTCCTCATGAGACTTGTCCTCCAGACCCTTCACCACCTTCGTTGCCCTCCTCTGGACACACTCCAGCACCTCAGTGTCCTTCTTGTAGTGAGGACCCAAAACTGAACACAGTATTCGAGGTGTGGCCTCACCAGTGCCGAGTACAGGGGCACGATCACCTCCCTGCTCCTGCTGGCCACACTATTTCTGATACAGGCCAGGATGCCGTTGGCCTTCTGGGCTGCCCTGACACACTGCCGGCTCATGTTCAGCCGGCTGTTAACCAGCACCCTCAGGTCCTTTTCTACCAACATTGTTCATGCCTCCTTTATGTCTCCTAAATATGTCCTCTTTCTTACTTTTGGCATGCCAGCTATTCTTTCACTAGTAGGAAAAAAATCTCATCAGCAAATGTGGAAATAAAATAGTTTATGTAAATAAACTACGGAAGTTAGTTTGCCATTGTGCAATATATTAGAAATGAAAGTAAAATTAGTGTCAGCGTGGGAAAAGATGTTACAACTCTACCGCAGTTTTACAACATGATGATGTGTGCTCAATTTAGAAAGAGCAATTGAAGAAGTTTGAATATGCATCTGTAATTCTGAAAAGCTGTTCTGTTCTTGTTCTGAGAACTGGCTTGTCAGTGAGATATAAAATAGAAATAGGTACAGCCGGTTACATGTACATTGGGATCTTTTCTGGACTACAAAATCCATCTCAAATTGTTCATTTCTGTTCTAGCTTTGTTCTGGTAGAATTAAAATATTTGAGTTTGGGTTGGATGCTTTTGGCTCCCTGCATACTTGATGTTTTTGGTTCTGAATAGGCTTTAATTTCACCATGATTAGGAAAGCCAGATAATAGACAAAAGCAGAAAAAGTGCCTAAGAGGGAGTGGATAATCTATTTACTGTTGAACTTTATGCTGTTCTTCACTCCTCAAATAATCTGAAATAATTAACATTTAAAATACATGGCCACAGCCACTGCAAGGGAATGCCTGGGAGGAGAACCAGCACTTCATCTGCACAAATTCATTACCTTGCACACACAACAATCAAAAGAGCCTATTTAACCTCAGGAGCACTTGACAGGAAGAGTCAGGTCCCTGACTATACGGAGAGCTAGAGCAGGCGTGCCAGTAGGAAAACACTGTGTCCTGGGCTGTGTCTGAGGCTTGTCTGAGTCAGGATCTGGATCTTCAGATCCTATTTCTGCTATGGATTGCCAGAAATCAGGCATATCAACGAGCAAGGTCATCCATTTCACAAAAAAAATAGGAAGGCAGAGAGACATTTAATAGAAAATGGTGTGCTGAGAGCTAGATATGCTTTATCAAATCACACTGCTTAATTTGTGTCAGAGATGAGAAGCCAGATTCCACAGAGCCACCAGCTTCTTGGATGCTCTACCCTGAAAACCATCTCAGTGTCTTCCTTTAAAGCTGTTCTGCTTTAAACAAATGATTAAATATTCGTTGACACAGAGAGAGGAAAAAAAAGAAGGTAACCCTATATTCAGACTGTTGTGGCAGTAAAAGGTGTGTCAGCATCAATATTGCAGGTCCTTGGTCCAAAGACACTTTAATGATTTCCTATATGGGAGGACTCCTAGACTGGAGAGTTTCAGATACCTTCACCTTAAAATTTCCCAATCTCTGATAAAATGCTCTCACCGATTATGGGAACTCCTCAAAAGATGAGGAATTAGAAAATTAATCTCCCGACACGGCTAGAGGATACTATACTGGGATTATTGGGTGAAATAAGGATGCTTCTACTGCCCTGTGGTGGTTCACTAGGAAATTGGGCTGCACAGACGTTTCAGTCTGCCACTAGCAATCTGCAGTCCAGAGAAAGCAAAAAGCAAGCCATTGACTTTTCAGCAATCTTCTTGTGGCAGAACCCACTTCCTTATTAAAACTCCTTATTAAAAACAAACTTTAAAACAAGGTAGTATAAACTTTGGACACTGCAAATTTCTTATGTTTCCCATTTAATTTGAAAATATTGGATATTCTGGATTTCATGCACCAGGTAGGCCTGTAGAATTTCTAAGACAACAATTCATTGCTCATTACAGAGTGATCATCAGCTTCATTTAAGAGAACAAGGTAGCTGGGCTGAAATGCAGTAAATGCACTTGTAGCCTATGCATTGATCCCACTCACATTTATGCCGTGCAAAGAAGTTGTGCCTTCAAAGCTGTTGATTGCAGTGCTCTGCATTGCTGGAAAGAGATTTTCATCAGTTTAGGCAGTGCAAGGGTCTGGGTAGTGGTCATTTTGCGTGGATTCGTTCAGTGACCCTAGAGTCCAGCACAAGTACAAAGTATCTGTGGGTGCTTCTGAAACACAGCAGAAAACAAGGGTGCGGAGCAAATCCCTGCTCTGGCCATACAACGGGACATATTTTCTTCCCCTCAGCACGTTGCATTTTGCCCAAGATCGATACATTCGTTAAACTGGCATGCAGTAGATTCCACGTTTGGATTCTAATTTAAGAAACTGCTTGACTGCCTAACTTTCAATATGAGCTTAAGTCTTGCTGAAGCTGAAAGAGTAAATAGATGCATAAGTATCTGAATGATTTTGGATGGTTTTATATGTATCCTTACACATGATAAATCAGAGCCTAAATTAACAGTACGTTATACACTTTCTAAAAGTAACACAAAGATCTCAGTTAAGGCAAGTAATATCATGATTTAAGTAAATCCCAAATACACATGTAATTTTTAAAACCTTACATGGGATGCATACTTTCCTATCATAAAGCAGGGGAAAATCTAAACAGTGTATTTAAGATTTTATATCAATATTTTAAAGGAATATTATTTAATAACTTTAAGGCTTACATCAAAATAATTAATATTATATTCATTACTGCATGGCTTAATCTTTTTTATATGACTAGAAAATTACTTTAAAGAAACATAATTAAAATAATTCCAGACATGCCACCATAACATGATTAAAAATAAAGTAGGTACTGCAATATTGTACAAAAATATAGCTAATTTAAATGCAAACCCCTTTTATGGCCTATTTATCTCTGCTTATGTATGTTAGGGGAATTAAAAAGAAGTTTGTTTAAATGACTGAATTTTTTTTTGAGAAAAAAGGGCTGCAAAGCAAGTCTTGCTATTATTTAACAAATATTAATCATGCTTACACAGAGGCCACTTGAGAAAAATTTATTACAAGAAATTTGTGACCAGTCATGCCATAGGAAGAAGAGAAAGCCACAGGGCTGAAATGACAGTAAGGTTTGTGTATGCAGTGCTCCTCTGGTAGTTAAATTGCAGGAATGTGACATTGACCTGAAATGGAAGCTGTTTGAAGTAGCAACTGTCAATCTCTGTAATCAAAGGATGGCCCAAAGTCTTACTAGATTAGCCATTTTGGCATGACCACTCAGTTTATAAAGTCCTACAAACTCAAAAAGTGATCTGTCCTCAAGAGGCACTTCAAGAAGACTGCGCCGTTTGAGGACAGTGAACAGTCATCCGGGACTATAGCTTGGACTCTTTATTTTGGTCTTTTTTTTTTGCAAAAGTGCAGCAATGCCTCATTTAACTGACTGTACTTATTACAAGGTGAGCCAAATGTAGATTTAGGTATGAGTGAATGTCTGCTGCTGTTGATATTACTTGAAGTTGGTTGGATTATGTTTTTCTTTATATATTTATTTATTCTTTCAAGTACAAAACAGTAAACACACTGTGATATTAATTTTAGAATACATATATGCTTGTAAATTTGATTGTAATGATCAGTGATTTCAAAAGAGATCATTCTTAAATGAGAAGAGAAAAATGTGTAGCATACTTCTGGTCTTTTCTCAGGATCGTGTTTATCTTTTCTAATTCTATTTTTCTTTGATAATTATTCAGAAGGTTTATTCAGCTGTGTTAGGGGAATATTTTCACAAATAAGAAATGTGCAAGGGTGCAAAACTGAAAAAAAGGCTTTAAGGTTAATAATAATTCCATCCAAGTATTACTAAGCTGAATCTATTGTTCTGAAGTTTTTAAGTGAACATATGGGCAAATACTGGTACCAGTAACTTGAAATTTTAGCAATTCTTTTCATTCCTTCCCAGGTACAAACACACTTGGAAAATCAGTCTAGATACCACATACAGCAAAGCCAGAGGCACCAGGTGAAGCAGTACCTGACCCTCGATACCAAGCTGTCCAGCCAGACGCTCTCCCTGTCCCACTCCCACACAATCCAGCCCGTGGGAGTGACCTCCATTTTAAGAAACGGACACATGCCTCCTGTCAGCGATATTGGCACACCAGAAAGCCCCGTTACCAAGCTGCTGGCCCTTGGAGGAGAACACGAAAATGCGGTAGGGCTGGGTTGGCAAAAGGAATGGGGAAATGGGCTTTGTGTGCTGCTACAAAAACGTTACAGGACCCACATTGTATTGGCAGCGGGCAAGAGATGGCTTTCTTTACTTTCGGGGGCCTTTGGTTGCAGCACTTGCTCTCTGAATCCTTTTGGATTACGTGGGTGATTCCCTTGAATGCCTGTGAATGGCTTATTACATGATCAGGCTTCTAAATTACTGCCAGTTAAAATGTACTGTTGCATCTTTTTATCTGTGTGTCATATATTGCTGTACGTTTTTTGAATATGTTTTGCAATGCAAAACATTTTTTTTTCAGATGAGAGTTATTTCTGTCTAAAAGTATTATCCTACCTGCATAACAAAGTTAAATACTGATTACCTTAAAGATGTAACTGAAAGAATCGCTCATTAATTTTTCAGATAGCTGATATTTTTATATATGGGTTATCTTGGGTAAATTGGTGTAGATATGCTAACTTTAGTGCCACCATCGATTTTAATAGAGGTACAGCTATTATACAATGTCAGATTCTCAGCCAGTGTGAGATGTAGATCATTATGGCCTTTAATACTTCAATAGATTTCAAGAGAGAGTGCTTATTAGATAAAAGGGGAATTCCTACAGAAATAAGAGATGGAGATGCTGTGTCATATCTTGGGCTTTAACAGAGCAGAGGAATCTTACAAATGTACTGTGACCCATTTGAGCGTTTGGACGTTATGCAGCTAAGCGTGAGGAAATTGAAAAAAATAAACCACTGTCCTGAACTGTGCCTGGTGATGACTGGGAGAGTGATAGTTGGCACAGGCCAAAGTCCTTGTAGGCATCAGTCCAATAATTTGAATAATCCCATCCCAGAGCTTCAGGGAGATGATTGGCACAGTGTAATTTCCTAGCTGCAGATGTGCCCTGTGGTTCGGTGTAGGCTGTAGGTGTATTAGGAAATAATACAGAGCCAACACACAGGTTGGTGCACTGAACTGTATTCGTTCGTATTGTCTAATTGCTGACATTTCCTGGCATCCTTTTGGCCCAGACAGCACTTTCCTAAATAAATCTGGGCACAACTCCTCGGACAGCACGTGTCTGGTTTTTGGAGAGGGAGAGGAGCACACCTATGAGCTGTGCTGGGCCACGTGGCCTAAACGTCTATGTTGAAAGGTCCCTGGCCTGTGTGATACTTTCTTTCATTGCATAGGACCCTCTACATTTCCTTCAGCTACAGCTCTTCAGACAGCTCCCAAGAGCTGCTTGAGAAGCCTCAGAGCACGAGTCAACCGCTCCTGCAGACGGTGGAGTTAACAGTGACAGGTTCATCACGGGATCTTTCCCAAAGTTATTTTGTGAATGGAACCAGACCAAAATCATAATTGAAAACTCATGCTGTACCTTGTCCAAATCTATATGTGTCTACATGGCTGCAAAGTATTCATTGTTTCTCCCCAAGTAATTAATCAGCTATTCCATCTGCTTCAGTAGCTTTTGATTCAGATTAGAACAAAAGTGGGACCAGACGGCTGGCTGGAGAAGTATCCAGAGTACTGCCAAACACAACACAAACCTCTGCCTGCTGAATCTTGAGAGTGGTGTGTAACACCAGATCTTGAGTGACTCACGCTCTTGCAGAACCACAGGTTCCTTTCAGCCTTCCTGCACCAATGCAACAATACACTGTGGGTACGACACATTTGTTGAAGGTGACAGATCACAGTTACAACTTAGCAATGCACTCCTGTCATCTGATCTTGGTGTTGCAATAAGGGGTTAAAAAAGGGGAATGGGCTGGTGTTTGGGAGGAAAGAAGTAACTTGCTAAACCACAAAAACTGTTTTCACAAGAAGTAAAAAGTGTGAATATTGTGTAAAAGTGCCTGAATTATTTGAATTTTAAGATATAAACTTCTGAAATTCAGTTTTATTGTGTAGTAAATACTCAACATTATTTCCTCTATATTTTCCGAGTAACATTGTTTCCATTGTTATTTGTAATGATTGGTCTTAAAATATTATTTTATCAGATGGAAGAGGTGATTGAAGACATAATCAATATGGAATCGAGTTTTAATGATGAAGGGATAGGTTGTTCTGAAACTCCTCTACTAATGCAAAGAACTGTAAGTATTTTGTGGAATTTCACCTTGCTGTTTATAACAGAGAATTGCATTGAATGATTCAAGCACAGGTCACACTTCAGAGGCTAAAACAGTACTATCAGTGGATTATTCTCCTTTCTCTTCAGTTGCTTGTCTTTTTGTCAAGAAATATTACAGGAAAGGGTTCTGATGTGGTGGGACACAGCTGTTTTAACTGGTCTGAATAGCATTTGGGGTTGTGGCCCAGCACCAGGTCTGGTGCATAACCTGTTGGAGGTACTAATTCCCATGGAGGACTATGGATATAAGGAGTCTCTAGACCCTAAAAGGCCTTTTAAAGTCTTGCTTAAAGATCCTTCTACCGCATCTAAAAAAGTCAAAGCTTCCCCATGTAATAGTTTCTATAGTACAGTAGTTTCTCCAGTGTCTTAGGACTTGCTGAAGCAAGGGTGGGCTCTATTTCTTGACTTTCATAAAGGCATGCACTTAGTTGAATAATCTCAAGAACAAACATGAGAAATGTCACTTTTCAGATGAAATGCTTTATGGGAATAATTGTAACAAACTGTTACAATTTTATAATGTCTTTTTGTAAACAAATGACAGAGGATTAACAAAGGCAACTTACATTTCCGTATAAGTTACACATTTAAAGAGGAAGAATGGACCTTTTCTGGACACAACAATGCATAGAGCATTATTATTTGTGAAAATAACACCTATCAATAACTGCAATGCAACACACTTTGTTCTCTCAACCCTGATTTATCTTGGGAACCTTCTTCCACAGATTTTGTCCTCAGGGCCCTAAAATGGGTACTGATAAAAGGAAACTTCACTCTGGTGAAGGCAGAAGGATTTTCACAGGCTTTGACAGTCTACAAAGTTAATTTCAGAATACAGAGTCAGATGCTTGCTCTTAACCACCCACTGGAGGAACACCTTTTTCTGACTACAGAACATCACTGGCTACAAAAATACATTAGGAGATAAGATCTCTACACCTCTGTGTTACCCACTACACAGTCCAGTGTTAATGGCAATTAATAGTTCCATGAATACCTGGCATTTGCATGCCAGCCACAGAACTAATACAGTCAGTCTGATTTATACATATCTCCGTATAGAACATAGCAAAGAAATGTTCCCTGGGAAATTAATTAATATTTTGGCTCAAATTAACATGAGGCAGGGGAGGATCCTTTCAGGTGTGGTACCATGGGATGGTGACGAGAGGCATGAATCCTGGATTTTGGATTAGACTCACACTCCCTCAACACCTTTTAAAACTGGATGATGTTAATCTATGCTAATTCCAGCCTCATTAGCCTTCATCTTCAGCCATGAAGGACATATCTCTCTAAAATATATTGAATACCCTATTCTTGACGAGCAAGGAAATATGCAGTGACTTTTAGGCCTGGCTGGTATCTCACTTGCAAAGATTTGAGAATCCTGCAATGCCTTTGGGTCAGGTAATTGTATTTAGATTTTTGTTTGTGCTGAGGAAATCACCAGGCTGCTGGGTAAGCCAGGGAATAGTGTGTATTTCCAAATCACTCTGTGCAGTACTATGGCAAAATGAAGCCTGCCTTCATCAAGGCATGCGAACTGCGCCGGTGTGGAAGCAATCAAGCAGTGTCCCTGCCTCTTCTATCTTTTCTTTTGGCAATGTGTACCCCAAAAATATAGGAAGGAAATGGGCAGATGGAAGTGGTTCCAGGCATTTAGCTTGTGACTCAGGGTTTTATGGCATCTTTCAGGCAACATCCTAAACCTGCCTGCAAAATTTTAGTCATAAGCTGTGCAAAAGAGAAAGATAGAGAGGCAGGTAGAAAATATGTTCTTTAGATCCAGTTTTTCATCATCACATTAAACGTAATGACATTTCATTTATCTGAGTTAAAAACTATATATTACAACAGTGTTGGACTAGGAGACATGATCAGGAATGAGAGAACATCAAATCCCCCTAAGAAGAGGAACTGGGGTTGCGCTGTACTTAAACAGAGATTCATATTACTTCTTATGTACCTTTGCACAAGGTGCCTGCCTATGGTGGCTGCCATCAACACAGAGTAAGTGAGATGATCACAAGTGAGACTGCGTTGCCCATGTGCCTGGCTGATTCGGTGTTTGCTTCCTCCTTACACTTCTCCAGTGTAATGCTTAAGTATTTTTAGGATTGCATCTTAGATTTTTCCCTTCTTGGCATTGTCTTGAACTTGTCCAAACTGTGCAAAGTAGTCTCTCTAAAATTCTGAAAAAAACTGAGTCTCCTGGTTTTCTGAATCTGGTATAAGGCTTGGTTTTTTTTTCAGCAAAGTATTTTCTTGAACAAGCCAAATTCATGAAGCCATTTTCTTTTCTCATTTTTCTCAATAGATAGTGGCTGAGATTAGAGACTTTGCAGTGCTACCTGTTGTGTGTTGCAGTGAATTAATGTTTGCTTTAGTTAGATGCACCCATGTACCATTTTAATGGCACATTAAATGAGGACATTGAATTCTGTGAGACCACTCATGTGAATAATTGCTCAGAGGCTCACTGTCTGACCCTGAATTAATGAATTACAGTCATGTATTAGTAAAATCAGAGAAGTGAAAACAAGAACATCCCTCCATCTCATTAAAATTATTACAGCTTCTGAAGAGTGGATTGTCTGGCTTTTATTGTGTTTGGCCTTAAATTCATAATTCTATAAAACTCTCTGGTTTTGGGTGGCAGCTTAAGAATTGCTCAAAGTAGGGAGTTCTCCCTACTGAACTGTGTTTCCATTGCTCTTAACAGTACCGTGATGGTAGAAACCTACTTTTTATAATTTTTTTTTTGAGGTTGAGCTGAAATATAAGACTAGGTCTTCCCTATATGCAAGAGGTCTTGATTCTTCTGAAAGTATTTGTAAACTTGGTTATATCTTTGTCCAGAAAACATAGCTGAAATCAAATCATAACTATTCTTATGAACTATCACTTGATGAAGATTGTTTGTTCACCATGGAGAAGGTAGGATTTAATAAAGAAAACTTGAAGATGACACCAGTTTTCCTTGTCTTAGTAATTTAGTCTTATGAAATTCTTTAGTAACAGACAGCAACATATTTATCTATATTGTAAGAAATCCATTTCTTCTCTGAGTATTGTATTAGGAAGGACAGATTTCTTCCTGACCTTATAGGAATCACTAAAAAAATGAAACAAAGAATATATGAGCAAGTATGAGCTAAATAATGTTATGTATGTCAGATATGGTAACAGACATTTGAAAAGTAAACATTTTTCATTTTTATCAGACTTTCATTCATATTCAAAATCCTCTCAGTCTATTCAACATTCTGTAATGAATCTAAAGTTTATTAACTTCCAAATGCTCAGAATATAGGAAATGTAGATGTGCAGGTCTGTTAATATAAAGGATATATGACACCATCCCTAAAAGTTTGGGGCAAGTTCTAGAAATCTGTGGTCTACATTCCTTTTAATATCTGAAAAAGGGAAGTTTAATAAACGTGCTGTATCAAGGGAGATACGGAGAGCACTAGTCACAGTGAAGAGAGCCAGAAAAGAGCAGAGAGAAAAAATAGGATCTCTGTGCTTTTCAGAGTTGGATTTGAAAGTGTGTGACCTAGTGAACCTCTACTTGTTACTAAATGTTGTTTTGTTTTGCTAATATGTGTATACAGCCCTAGGACTCTCCAGAAAATGCAGTAATTTAGCAAGCACAACAATGCTCTCTATGAAAACTTTTGGCATTTTACCAGTACTTTCATTCAGAAATAACTGCTGTAGCCCAGATAATCACTGTACAGCTATTGGGATAATGTCCTCTATTTGACATGCAGTCCACTAAAACTTACATCAAAAGCATTAGGAGATTGACTGGCTTGGAATGAGGATAAAATGAGAGGATATTAATGTTCTGCAAGGGCACAGGTTTCTCTTGCACTGTGCTGCGTGGGACAGGCCGGAAAATTATTTAATTTTGTGAACATTTCCAAGGATTCTAGATTGTCTTTTGTTCTGGTCTAGAAGAAAACAAGAGCTTTCAGAAGTGTTCTTGAAGAAGCTCAGGGAGAGAGGCTCTGTAGCAGTTAGATGGCAGGTGGTGAGAGTTAAGGAGTAGTGCAAAGTAGTGCTTGGGGCAGAGCACTACCATAAAACTGGACTTCAAAAAATCCCCCACAGTGGCCCAGCTGGTGATCTGTTGAATCAGGTGGGCTCACTGTTGCTGGAGTAGTAGGTATTGAATGACTAAACAAAATGGAGCAGTTCCTTTTGGATCGCTTGGGAGAAAATGGAAAGCTTCTCCACGGAAAACATTTTCATTGATGTTTTACCATGTCCAGTAGTAAATAGAGCCAAACAAAAATGTTTCTATGTTGATTTATTCATAATATTTAAGAAATGTTTTATTTAATTATTCCCCTGAATGAGCTCGCCAGAAGGAATGTTTCCTGAAAGCAATGGCTTCTAACCAGTAGAAAACACAGATTTTTTTATTATATATGGATAAATGCACCACAAGTGTGATCTGAAGAATTATTCTCACTCAGGGAATAGAATAGCCTTGGTAGTCCTAGGCAAAGCTGGAACAAACAGCTGTTAAAACAAGTTATTTTTAAAAAAACCCTGCAAAATATTTTCCAAAATTGTTCTTTCCTTTGAAACAGCATTAATTTCTTCAACAGCTCCAGCTCTAACTGCGTACTGAAATCATTATGGTGTCATTGGTGCTTTGAAGTTCACATGACCTCAGAGATTTAGAGCTGTCACAAACAATGAATCTGTTGTTGTGAATGTTGTCTGTCTGTGAATCTAACCAAATTTCTTCAGTCCTTTGAATCTGACTAGATGTATGTGGTATTCATATGCTGGGAAAAGAAGAATTAAAAAAAAAAAATAGTGCTGTTTGTGCCATTTTAATAAAATGGTACTGCACCTCAACTGAAACTTGGTTTAATTATTAGATAATCAGAGAATAATTACATAACATTAAAACATTGTATTGGATAACAATCTATCATTATTTGTTATGATTAGAAGCAACAGCTAAGGGGCAGCAGATCCCACAGATCCCATTGCTAGTCATCTCCTGGTTGGGTGTAGGTGTAGATGTAGGTAGAAACAGAACAGCACAGATCTGGCTTGTCTGGTACTTCTGGTTTTGAATAAGGGTAGAGAGAAAGAATGAACTACCTGTCGTGGTTTGTTCATTTGCTGGGTCATCTCCATACAACTCTTGAAACCAAGCCACTCTTTTCCTCTGCACGCTAAGGAGCTCCATGTTGCCCAGCACTGTAACAAGGGAAGGTGTAAATAGATTCTTCTCATCTTTCACATCTGCTTTGCTCCCTCTCCAAGAACTCAAGTGGCTGGCTGTAAGATAAAGGGGCCTCTAGTGAAATCATTAAAAGAAATTAAAGTTAAAGACATTAAAGTCTGTAACTGACTGTGTGTAAAGAGTGGGAGAGAGAGGAATCACTAATAGAGAGGGGAAGCAAAAGCACCCAGGCATGCTGAAAGGCAGGGGTTTTGCTCACTGTTAGATGCCAGGGCTGAGCTGGTGGGCCAGCCGGGCGCGGGGAGTGGCAGCAGCGCGGGGGGTGCTGTGCGAAGGGGTTGCCTTGCAATAGGTCTCCTCTTGAGGGATCCTGCACGGCTTCGCTGCTTCACTTGCATCACTTCATTTCATACATTCACAGTGCATTATTTCACTAAGATTGGGAGCTACAGTCTGCTTCCAGTCTACTTTGAAGTCAATTCCATTGGGATTTCTCCACTTCTGTCACTCTTGCAGGAAAACAGCTTATGGAGAAAATCTTCCGTTGCCCTGTGGCTCACTTGTATTTGGTCAGCTCCTTTGGCATTTGAAAAAATCTTGCATTGTAGAGGCATAGACTAGCAGTTAGATCAGGACAGGACAGGATAGATGTTTTCCTTCTTTAATTTTTATGATTCTGTTAACTACAGCTGGTATAAAGTTCTGATTAAATCTGTTAACTCTGCATTTGCTTTTATGGAGACACTATTTATTGATAAAAGCACAGTGCAGTCTGTCTGCAAAATCTCACTGCTATTACAAGGTCTTTGAGGTCACAGTTTCTCATCATGGCATTAATAATTTGTATTTGTATTAATTATTTGTCAAATACTGATGGTTACCATCTGGATGGATTACAAAAACTGCTGTCTGTCCCATTCTCAGAAATCATACAGAAAAAAATTCAAGTAGGTATCCTTCAAAGTATTTTATTCAATAATTGCTGTGATTATTCAGTCATGAATAAAACCAGGTTTCCATTAGAGGTGCATATATTATTGCTGATCTAGGCAGCCCCCTGCTGCATAATTGTGTATTTTTTATTTAGTGCATATTGATGTCATTTGGCAACCTTTATAAGTTTACAAAATCTGCTAAAGTTCAAAACCATTTTAGAGAAAGGGTCAGAGTAAACATTAACAACCTCATTTGCTTAGGTTGGGTAACTTGAAAAGGCTGCATAACATCAATGAAAATGCTTTGTCAATCACATTCTACACTAGATTAGTCTTAAAGTCCAAGGAAGAATCAAAGTTCACCTAAGTATATAAACTTCTGTCTAGCACTCCCTGGTATCATTTCCAAGTTTAACGAAAAAGAAAAATGAAGGAGAAAGAACAGTCGGTAACTATTGAGGAAATAGTAGACTCAAAAATAAAACTGGTGAGCAAATATTTTCTTTGTCTTTCTTCAATAGTATGAAGGTGCGAGACAGAAATTGTGTCTTTCAGTTCCAGAGGACTAATAATGAAATGCACAAGCTGAGAACTCCTCAGGCCTGTTTTCTGCAGTTGGAGGTGCCTTTTGCTATCACTGCCACTACTGTTTTGAATGTCATACAGGTGCCAGATGAAGGTTTATTTTCAGTATTTCACACAATATAGTAGTTTGAGGCTGAAATGGGCAGTGTACAGCTCTCTTGCATGCTCTAAGAACTCCAAATAGGTTGGGTGTGAGTGTTTGCAATTTACCTTATGCTGTAGAAAAGGTCTTCATAGCATAGAACATACAATACTTTGGGTCAGGAGAAGAACTGTGGTCCTCTTTTACATAGTTGCAGCACTCAAAAGCTGTGCAAAATGCCCAAATAGCTCAGCTCTGTCTCTAACACTCTAACAGCAGAATGTCTTATAACCCTTCTCTATTTTGGGGGTAGACCCCTCTGGCTAAGGGAGCCAGAAGACTCAAGCTTCATGCAACTGGAGTAAATTTTTTCATAACTATGAAATGAAGGAAAGGTTCCTTTTTTCCTCTTTGGTTTTCTATTTTGGAAAGGTAAATAGACATAAATGGAAGTATTATTCTAGAATATACAGTTGTTTGTATGTAAGTACCTCTTACAAACATGGTCTTCATCTCAGATCTTAAAACATATTGAACAGAGGTAAGAGAAAAGGATAGATAAAACAAGTTTCTAATTCTCCTAATATGCACTCCTCACTAATTCTAAGCTCCTGTGCAACAAGATCTGCAAGCAAATTCCTGCTGTTTGGGGCCACCAGGCAGATTCTGTCTTATCCCAAAGCCCTGATGAGCAGCCTCTGCTGCATGCCTCATGTTGTTGTCTGTATACAGCAATGCAAGACCTGAAGTCCTTAGTAGATGACAGAAAATGGAGAAGGCTACATTAAGCTCCTTGGGGTCTATAACATATAGGTTATGATCGGTTCTGGAGCTAAACTTTATGAATTTCTGTCAATGGCATTTACATAGGCTGAATAAAAGACGTGAACTCAGAAATTACAACAGTGGCCACTTACTTTGTTCTCCAGACACAGTCAAGCTTCTTACTGCAAGATAAAGCTAACTTGTGGAAAACACAAAGATTTTTTGAACGCTGTTTTGAGAAATAAACTCCTGAAAGATACAATTGCTTTTCTTTATACCTCCTTCTCCATCAACTAAGGCCTTCTATAACCTTTACTATCTGGGTACAGTAGTTTATGAAGTGGTTAACTATGCAATTATATTTACACTATGAACAAACACTTGTGAATATATCTGAAATCTACCGCTACAGGAAGGAATTCCAACTAAAACAAAACCCTGCATGGTACATGTTAAGCCATCCGAACACACTAGATCACAGAAATCAGTAAATACCTTACTGTAATGTATTCAGATACTTAGGTGATATGTGAAATGTAAGAGTATGTAATATAAAGCATATAATATATATAAAAAATATATAATATAAATACATATAATAGAGATGTTAGCATCTATATTTAAAAGAAAATACCCCATATTCTAACCCTGCAAAAAAATCTGGTTTTCACTTGTCCCTCAGCCTCAATTTTCCACTTTTCTTGTGTTTTTCTGCTGACGTTTGTTCATTGTTTTTAGAGGAAGAATTTGAATGATTTGGTATATGCATTTACATATGGTAGCCAGAGAAATATAAGTAGTTGGATGGAACCAGGAATTAGTGTATTAGCTGGTGTTACTAGTGAAATAATCTCAATAAAACAGCTAACAAAGCTGTCATTTAACTGTCATCTTTGGATTTCAGACCCTGGAAGTTAGTGGGGCAGTACTCCTGTGAAGTTTGATTTCCAGCTGCAAGTTGGATGATGACAGTATCATAACATCACTTCAGTTTTGGTCTGTGTTTGTTATGTTAGTTTTGTAACCAGAAAAGCCAAGAACAGCTAAAACCATATAATTAAGAGATGATAACTGAAAGAAAAGAACTCTCCTGCAAAAGGCTGATTCTCCAGAAAATTCCTTTGCTTGGTCATATTTGATCTATTTATCTAGACAATGGACTTCTCTGTATATGATCAGGGCAGGAATGTACTGTAACTGGGAATATGAACAGAGTTCATTTTTCTCTGATGAATAATGAACCAGCTTGATGATCATTATTTGAAGATAAAAAATGAACCTGTTTTCATGCATAATATATAATATGTAATACAATGTATCTGAACATTAAGTCCCTGGTTGAGGAGTGTTTAATTATGAACCATGTTAAAGATAAATATAGAAGAAGATACAATTTGTTCAAAGGAAAACAAGTCTGAAAAGGGAAGCATTTGCTTTTCTGCTGTTCTCTTTAGATAATAAAAAGAGGAACTGGAACATTTGGGTATTAGTTATTATTAAAGGCCATCTATTTTCAAATACAAGTATTTTGTATTACAATTACAAAAGGACTTAAAACATTTAGCTGTGAATGGGATCTTCTTGTTCTAGACTCCAAAACCAGTATACTACAACTTTTTTGACAGTTGACACATCCTTACAAAGAAAAAGGATATCACAGCTTATGTTCAACTTTCTTCAAGCAACATAGCAATTGCAAAAGAAAGCCAGAGGTTGAACCGCAGTCATCTGAGTACAGGACTTGTATTGACCCACAGATTATTCATCCTGTCTGCAATACCTTTGAATTAGATGAAAAGTCACAATTTACTAAAACACACACTGGAGAGACAAGAATTAACCCAGTTTTCCCCTTGTCAAAAATTGGAAACACCTGGTATATTGGATATTACTGTTTAGAAAATGGATTTGCAATGACTGGGTTATTATACACTTACTGATCAACTCAGTATTTGGCCAAATTCAGTGCACATTTTGAAGTTCATCTGCGAACTTCAAAGATTGAAAAAGAGTTTTCTTTACCTGTCATGAATAAACAGGAGAGGAATGACAAGGAATTAAGTATGTGGTTTTTATGTTTTGTACCCCAGTAACATAAATACTGAACAAACTTTTACTTGATATGTAAAATGAACTGTGGACACAGTTCCAAATTTAGATTTCTACATTTGGGATGCATATACGGGATAATAGTATAAAAACTTTGTAAAATCCCTGCTTTGATTTTTTAATTAAAGTGAATAAGCAAGAACCACATTGAAATGGATGGATGCTAACATATTTTTTGTGGCTAAGAAGGAGAAGTAGCCTCATTTTACAAAACTGTTCTTTGATGTGATGCTATCAATTAGGTTCATGATAACATGATTTAAGTGGCATACATTGGGGGGGGGAATAAGGTACTGTACTAATATTTCACATGTGAACACTTTATTCTAGATGCAGTCTGAGCAAGTACTAATTTTTACCAAGCACCAAAAGAAATTTTCTCTTGCAGATGTAGTACTCAACCTTTCATGCTAGGCAGCTACATAGTTTCTTCTTGTGACAAGTAAAGCAGCATGTGTTATGCTTCCCTGTTATTTGAGTTTGCCAAGTCTGTAGGTGCAGTACAGGCAATCTGACCACATGTAATAGAGCCAATGATCCTCAGAACTGTCTGTACTGCACATCAACTGCTCTGGATGTATGCCATACTTCTGTTACTGCAGGAAATATAGGCACGTAGACACACTTGGTGAGTTGCATGTCTGCAGTTATTAACCCTGGTAAAGGGGGTAGCAAAGGAAGTTTCTGCTAGCAGGACTATTCCTGCAGCTTGCTTCCCACTTGCCCTTTTTTTTCATGGGCTCTTCTGACCTGGGCAGAATGAAGACCTCTGGTAGAGGTAGTCTGGTCCTGACCTCTGTGTTTTCTGGGGGCATCTTGACCCTTCTGATCATACACTTGGGCTTGTGAATGTGACTGTGAGGAAATAAGACCCTGGGAGAAATGGTAGCTGGAAATAAGCCTCCACTAACAGGACAGTCCATCCTGCTGCCTCTTCCCAGGTCCCTCAAGGGAAAGCAGACTAGCTGATTAACTGTTTTGACCTGTCAGGACAGTCCAGATGCCTCTGGTGAAAAGCTTTTGCTATCCTAGGCTTTATCCATTTTAGGTAACTAGAACATGTATGGTGTTTGCTCTTTAAAAATGTACATAACCTCCATCACTTCCATGAGTAGTGACATCCTTTTGGATGTATGGAGAGCTGTTTGCTATTGGAATTAGTCTTTCTAGCTAGTCCTGCAAATCCAGAGTTTGTTGACTGTAGCTTTCTTTTATGAATGCATATTAGCAAAATGCAATACAGATTATATAGAAAGTAACTGAACAGGATTCTTTTCAGGTTAAGGGGCAAGCAAAAGAGATGATAAAGATTTTGTTAAAAGAGAAGATTTTAATGAAGTGCTCCAAGAATCAGTCCTGAGCCTCAGTTTATTTAATATTTTCATTAGTGACCTTGGTACAAAAAATACATTTATGCTGATGAAATTTACTGAGGTAGCAAAAGTAGAAAGTATTGCCAATACAAAGGAGGATGAGGATATCATAGAGGAAGAATTATATGACTGTGATGACAGAATAGTATAAATGGAAGGAATGTAATAGTACTGAGTGCAAAGTCATTCATTTAAATACTAATAACAGGAATGTCTGCAGTAAGCTGCGAGCTCATTAACTGGAGATGACAGAGAAAGATCTGGTTACATTAGTTGCTCAGAGGATGACTATAAGCCGTCAAAATGATGGGACTGCAAAAAGGAGATAAATATG
Organism: Calonectris borealis; assembly: GCF_964195595.1. Classification (NCBI taxonomy): domain Eukaryota; kingdom Metazoa; phylum Chordata; class Aves; order Procellariiformes; family Procellariidae; genus Calonectris; species Calonectris borealis. The sequence goes on from NC_134312.1 coordinate 28,762,320, forward strand.
ATCTTAGGATCCATCACGAGAGAGATTTCCAAGAGACACAAGGAAATATCCATTGCGGAGTTCACTGGGTACAAAACTTTTAGAATGCTGTAGGTAAATAAAGGTGTCCACCCTTCGGAAAAACTAATTCAAAGCAGGAGAGGTAGAGAGAGGTCTGTTAGTACATATCATAGCACGGGAAGTCTGGCTAAAGAAGCATGGCCTGTTCAACTTAGCAAACCAAAGGCTTAAGGGAGCTATGATGACTCACAATAATCACACGGGAATGCTAAACAATGAACTATATAAGTTAAAGGAACACAAAACCAAAATAAGATTTGTCTAGGAATGGAGATAAAAATAAAGCTTTTTAACAATAATTTGCGATCATTCAACTTTTGAAACATACTCAAAATAAAAAACCTAATTGGCTTTAGACAGAGCATTATTGGTTTATGAAATGGATTATGGGATATGTTAAATGAGCCCAATATCCAGGAAATGCTTTCTAGTCCAGACCGGGCATTACCACCTTCAGCAGAATTTTTAAATTAAGAAAAATCTAGCTGACTTCAGAAGAGGGTTGGGCTGTTATTTGCTAGCTGTGCAACACTGACTGTGATACAGCCATGATCCTTACAGACTTGAATGTTTCTGTAATACAAACACATCATGCAAAGATTAGCCAAAATGGAAAATAATATGTGATCATGTAAGTGAACACTATCGTGACATAGAGCTGTCTAGGGACTACAGGTGAACAGGCACAGACAACCCTTATCAATGTATTTTATTATCATATTAAGAATCTTTCTCTTTCCTCTCCTGGAAGATACGGAAATGCTATTTGGTTTAAGTCTTCCTTGAAATTACATGGCATTTACCAATAGCTGCCATGTTATGGGGTTTGGAATACCACATTATTTCCCTTAATGAGGTGCTGTTTTTCCTGTCTTACTAATGTTTTCCATTAAAAAAAGCATGACTTGGTATTAGAGACTGCAAATTGTGATCACAGTTGTCCATTGCAAGACATCCATGTGGGTAACAAACCCTTAATATTTGCCACACAATCCTGCCTGCATAGCGGTTCAGACCCAAGTATTGAATATAACAAGCTCCTCTGGGTGAGGCATTTTCAGTACTTGTCTTGGACATTGCCAGCAGGCACGAGGTCACAGGCTCTTGCAAGGTGCTGCTGAGCTCCAGCCAGGCACTCGCTCAGGTACTCCAGCTGACGTTTGCTTTTATAATTGGTCTAAGCTTCAAAGTTGAGCATCTTTCAGGACTGAGCCCTGTGAATGGAAATTCTCATGTTCCAGTCTTTGCACACAGGCATTGAAGATCCCATGACACTTTATACAAAAGGAAGAATGTTAACCCCAGTGTCCTTGCCAAATGCTAACTTTGTTAATTACAGTCTGCTTTCTTTAATTCTCCTTGCAGTTTTAATTAGATATGGTATTATTCTTTTCCTGTACCACATTGTCACTGGTTATTCCCACTTAACCATTTGCTGTGTTAAAGGTTGTTAATCTTTTGTCCAAAGCTGGCTGCATTTTAGAAGCAGGAAAAATGGCTAATTATATACTGCTATTTTTACTATGTGTAGGATGAACCCTTACGAGCCACTTGCATCTAAATTCTCAGACACGCATGCATAAATATGTGTATCATGAATGGAAAGGTTGGAAATTATGTGACTTACCAGGACTTTTCAGAACAACACAGGTGTGAACCAATATAGCTCATGACACCTGCAGGATAAATAGATTATTTCCTGGGACTTATGAATTTTCATACCCAAATGTCTGTGTTTCCAAATCTCTAAACCGAAAGCAAGAACATGCTTTTGACGCAGTGTAATCAACTGGAGTTTCAAAGTGCTTTGGGATTCATCAGGTTTGACAGTGCTATATAATTGTAAGATCATAATTGTACACATATCATATAATTATGCCATTGCAAATGATTTGTACTTTTAGTAAGATTGCATTGGATTTTTGTAAGATTATGTCAATGTATATATTTATCTTGTAATGTAGAACTGGAAGCTATTTGAAGCCTCAGTAGTGCAAAAACTTTCCCCACTTACATGACATTGTAAGAAATAAATTACACTATGGTATATGGAGTTTTAGTACATATCCAAACTAGATGTATTTTGACACACAATTTCTATAATATATTGTGATATATATTTTAATTTTGTAATTTAAAAATCAGTTATTTGCCAGATGTCTACCTTTCTAAAAGGTGAAAAAAGTATCTTTCCTCATGTTGTATCAAAATTGGTCAACTTCTATTTTAAGATTGTTCTCAGTGTTCGGTAACATTAGCAAGGAAATTCCTTGGGATTTTCCATGGTTGGTATCAATGCAGGGCAAATTCAGGTAGAGAGTTTCAACAAAATAATTTGATACATTTTTGACTTTGTATTTTTAAAACTCCCCCATAATCAGAAATGTGACTATTTGTCAAGAAAGATCCAGTCTGATTTGCTTTGTTTTTCTTATGTGATTTTTAAAATAAGAGTTTATTTCGAAATTTTCACATTAGGAGCACAGTGAGGTTTTGTAAAGGAAGGTACATGTGGAACCATTACCCCAGGCTTCCTTTGGAGTCAATAAGAAGAAACAGAGGTGATTCAGTTCACTCTAAGTGTCCAAGACAGGTCAGATTAATCACCTCCTATTTCTTCTCCTGATCCTGAATCCTGACACTGAGAGTTATTCCTCACACACTAATTCATAGCAGATTTTTCCATGTGTCACCATTTCTGTAGGAACACAGCAACTGTCAAAGGTAGTCTAATTTATTGGTGCTTTGTACCCACTTTGCCCTACTGTAAGTGTGAAAACGCTGTGCTGGCTAACTGAGAATGAAGATGGTGTCAAAGGGAGATCACCAGTGGCTCTATCCACAGAGAAGCCATTTACCCATTGCAGTAGCCATTGCAACGTACTTGAGATTTCTACTAAAAGCAGAGGAAGAAAGAGGCAGTTGATAACGCGATTGTCACAACTGCTTTTGTACTGAGCAGAATCACCCAGACCCTGTACTGAGCAGAATCACCAAATGCTGAAGCAAACTTAAGTCTGGAAGGCCTGTAGGTATGAAGCAAAGAACCCTTTTTGTGAGTCCTTTTTATGGCCAGGTGAGTAAGCTGTTTATTCTGTTATCCAATACTTCAGTGCAGTGACTGAGACGATGACAGATGTAAGGAGGGTCAAACCTACCATTCTCTATTCCCCAAGAGTACCCTACCTATGGATTATTAAAAATAGTCATACTTGTCACACCTGTGAATGTTTCAATTGGAAAGACAGATTCTGCAGCCCAGAAATTAGTGCTTTCAGGTAGGTAAATGAGTGAGAATTTTGTAGGCTCTCTGTGACAGTGCTGTTGAATAGGGTTATTCTCTAATGTCCTAGTTCTGGAGAATAATTTAAGACAGTTAATATTAAATCAAAGTTTCTCTGTAATGGCGTGGCAGAATGCTGGTTTTGACACTCTTAGTGATTAACGCATATGTGAATCATTCTAATTAGTAAGGTTATAGGATTGTAGCCATCAGTAGATGAATGACTTGGGTTTGGGTTTCATTTTCATCATCTCCACATGGAGTTATGACTCTGCTTTCCTAACGACTGATAAAAATTGCAAAATGATAAAGGGAAAAATGTTGAAGACCATCTGTGTGAAACAAAGATGATATGGGACATTTGGGAAAATACTTCATGCCTTTCACTGCTCGATGGAAGCATTAGTGCAGCCAGACATAGAACGTGGACAGATACTCACTTGCAGCCCTGGCTGTGTGGGATGACACTGCCCCAGCAGTTCTGCTATTGGAAGGAGGCATAGGAAGTCTTATCATGCCAGACAATGGCAGCTGAGTTAGATGGAAGTACCTTCATCAACTGTGAAATCAAATTCAGCTGAAATGCCTACCTTTGGCTTTAAATTGAGTTCACTCATCCTCTTTTGAACCCTCACACACTTCTGAACTTTCAGGTGTGTTGGTGTTATTTTTTCACTACCAGCTAAGTTGTCCATTCATGACCTTTTCTCTTGGATTTGGGCCTTGTCATTTGAATTCACACCTTTGTGAATAGACTAGAGACATTTAAGTATATTTTGAGGATAAAGATGAATTACTGCTTGAAAATTAGAGATACCTTGATGTATCTCGTGTTTGTGTTAAACTGTGGTTTACAATTCTGATTTTTTCATGAATGGTATTGATAAGCTTATAAATTAAAAAGATTGCCACCAGTTTCATGCAAGTTATTGAACTCACATACACAGCCGTGTGAAATATGTAAAATATGATAGATATGCATTTCTCATTTGTTAGATTATTTATTAGATTATATTATTTTCAGTGGTTACTATTTCCTAGGATTTCACAAAAACAGTAGCCTAAACCACATAACAGCCTTATCCAAAGTCCACTGCAATAAGTGTAGGAGTCACATTGACTCTCAGGTTTTTATATCAGCACTAAATATGAAAATTCTGTTTTCATATAATTTCAATAAGCGAAAATCATTGACATGAATGTAGGAAGTCATTAAATATGTGTCTAGAGCTAATATGAGTTCAGTCTTGTAATATAGTTATACTCTCCCTGGAACAAAGAAAATGCAAAGTTAAAGCTGCAGTGGATTCTGTAATACTTGTCAGTTTACCACTCAGGAATGAAACAAAGGTGCTTAATGTGCGAATGCGCTTAGCGTTCAAATCCTGCGTATTAAACATAGCTTGTTCTTGAGTAATACTCAACTGAATTCCAAACATTCTTTAAAAAAGTATTTTCGTTGAGAGATCAAATATGTAAGCAGATTTTCAGAACTGACTTGGTGTTGTGATTTCTAATGATATTTAAGAATTGTTAGTTCTCTTAAGTAATAAACCTCTACAAATTACTTTAAAAATGAGCATATTATTTATGTGTATTCAAAAAGAATCCTGATTGCTTCATTTCATTGTGGGTTATACAACTAGGAGAATTTAACACAAACTAGGTTCTCAGATAATTATCTGAGAGTTATCTAGTAAAGTTATTAGCTAATTTAGTAAAATTATTATTTAAAAATAAAACTTATTTACAATTTCAGATTTAATATAAAAATATAGCAAGCACTGCCATGGAAAAGTTTCACACTAAGCAAGTCATTGGGAAAGTGCATCCATTCAGAATAACTTGTGGTGAAGCTCACAGTCTCTACAAGAAGAGAAATGATCAGAGTCTAAAAAAAGCTGGTTCCCAGCAGACCTACGCTTGGTGTCTTGGTGACCTGCCTGGAAAACTCCAGGGTGTTTCAGGATCCATGGGTGCAGATCTGTAAAAACATGTTTTGTTGTCTATGAAAAGCAATTTTCTTAAATAACTCCCAATTTCCTTTCATGATTTTCTGTCTCAAGTCAGTAGTTTTACTCACAATTTTCCCACTTTTTTCACCCACTTTTTCCTCCTTTTTGTTTCTTGGCCAGGTGGACCCAAACTCAATGTCTGAGTCCTGTATGTTGGCCCTGAAAAAAGAAAAAATTGTCTGCACAAGCTTTGTATGCATGATAAAATGAAAAAAAGAGGCTCTTATTGCCTTAGTTTTTTGTGAACCTGGACTTGGACTCTTTTTGTACAGCTGTTTTCACATGAACGTACAGAAATATATAAGATAATGATCAATGCTGAAAAGTTGTATATATGGTCATAGAAACTGAGCAAAGCCAGAACTGTTCTTTACTAAACTTCTACATATTTTACAGTTATTTCAGATATGTAAAATTATTCAAGTAAAAGTAATATTTGGGTAATTATCTGGAATCCATAGAAACATACTTTAGTAATCTAATGTCTTTTAAAGTGCATTCTATGGGTTTATTTAAATAATGTTATATTACATTTTGGAAGGTAATAAGGATAATGGTATACATGATCATATATGTTATGCATGTTAAAACCATTAGGTTATCTGGTCTATCCTGACAACAGCACAGTTTTTTTCCTTAAAGCATATTCTTTGATATTCTGTCCACTCTAATTTTAACTATTGCATCTAACTGGGTCACTGAATCTTTATACTGCTAAACCAGGCACAGTATGAAGTACCAGTTCAGAGTTTAGTGATGTGGTTAAAAATCACTGGGGAGTAGGTCAAAACCAGCAAGGTTATTTTTACTTTCAACCTAATTTGTGTTTGAAGTGCAGTTGTGGTAATCCTGTTATTGGAAAATACTGTATAGAAGTAATTAAAAAACAGGCACTGGGGGCCATATCCTGCCATCACTCTGCATCTGAAACCCACACAAACGGCACTTAGAAAGCTGCTTATGGAACGGTGGCAGACTGACCCTTCACTTTCAATTTTACTTAATACTACATAACGGCAAACTTTCTCTTTAGACACATATACACAGCTCCTTCTAAAGAACACCAGACATATTCAATGAAGTTTACGTTTTGAATTATGTTTTTTTAATCTTTTAAGTTTTTAACTTAATTTTTTTTTTGTCTTATTCTTCTTTTCTCCTCCTACCCCTCAAGCTATCTAGCAGCATTTTGGATATATATAACAGTGACCAGGGAATGGCACCAGCTAATATGGGTCTCACAAATGCTTCTTGCCCAGCTAATCTACCAGTAAAAAGGGAACTCACAGGTAAAAGAACTCTGAGATTTTAATATTTTATAATTTCAGAAGTGATGGTGTTTCTCTTAAAAGTTGAATAAATCTTACCCATGATATAAATGTCCATAATTAAATTCCTGAAAATTTCACAGTTTGTAGTTTCATTTAAGGACAAGAACAAAGACCAAGGAGAAATGTTTACTTTCTGTTCTACTCTTCAGCAATTCAGAAACCATGTTTGCCCGCTGTTTTTTATGAACATCATGCTTCTAATAAACCTAATTATTTTAGGAAACATAGTGGATTCTTCCACATGTTGGCTCCTGATCAACGGTATAAATAAATTATCATCCATTAAATTTGTTCCAGGGTAGAACAAATGGTTCCTTTAAAACCTTACAATAAGGCTATTCAAGGTAAATCTATATTAGTGGATTAACAACTTTAAAAGTTACATTCAATTAATCCAAAGAATGCTAACAACCATGTACAGTTTGTTAGCGTCACTCAGAGGAAACAGCGAGTTTGTTCAATATTCTACAAATCTGATTAACTCTTGCATTATGGGATATACAAATCCATATTCACATTAGTGTATTTTAAGCTTTATCCTGATGTAAAATACAGCAAATTGGAGAAAAATACCTCTCCATAGCATTTCTATGTTCTTAAATAAAAAATGTGCAATAAAAAAATCTCAAGCAACCTGCCAGACTTGCTCAAAAATTTAGTGCTGGTAGAATATAGATTTGCTTATTGTCTTGTTTAATCATAAAAAGAGTAATGAAGTAAAAAGACTAGAAGGCTGCTCTTTGTGACAAGAGGCCATTTTGAAAAGGTGAAAGAAGTACTGGAATTGCAACTTAAGGGCTGTTTTAATAAATGTTACTTTCTGTCAGAAGCAGATACACGAGCAATGGCAAAGGAGAGACAAAAAAAGGATAACCACAATCTCAGTAAGTATATGTGCATCTTCCACCTCATTAAATGAAATGTATGGGGAATGCAGAAATAACATACATTAGCTACCATGTCTCTGCTCTTCTACATCAGCATCTTACCACGGTAATCAAATTGAACTCAGTCTGCAAACACAGCCAACCACACAGCTTTCTTCCCTGAAATTAATTTCTGTCTTTGACTTTTGTCTTTCAAAATACTTAGCATATTGTAATGAATTTCTTTCCATATCATCTCCTGCTACTATGTTTTTATTCTACAGTTGTACATGTATCCTGCACACTTTACTTGATGTTGTCTCTAAGAATTACAGTGCAAAACAGACAAGAAAGGAGATGATGAATAAAACAACTGTGCAAATCCAGAGTCTTCACACTTCCTTACTGAAGCACCCAGAGGCTGTATCTCTCTATGGGTGATGGGAAGGAAAAAAAAATTACAGAGGATATCAGACAACTTCTAAATGATAGTTAAGCACTTAAAATTGCAGAAATTGTATGTCACAAATGGAGATCAGGGCAGGACTGGGTGAGACTCACAGTGTTCTGACTCTGCTCTGATACACAGGCCCCCTACCCTCTGTAGGCTGGGATACACTTCTGTTTCCTTTATGGAGAACAGTGCAGCTACGTACAGATGTTAGGCATTTCGGTTCTAGAGGAATAGTCTTCTGTACTTTAGGCTTAGAACATAGTGAAATTCATAGTTTGGTGTCTAAATATTAAATGTGTAAAAATAAACAACATTTTCGTTTATCCAGAATAGAAAAAAAAATCGTTTTTATTGCTGAAAGAATATTGCCTATAAAATTAGGGAATTTTTCCCTCTGAAGAGTAATTTGAAACAAAAAACCTGAAGGATTCTTTTTGCAAAGTGTTGAATAAAGCAATCACATTTTCCAGTTCTGCTTTCCACTTTTTCTAGCCGAAATAATCTGGAAGTTGGACTCAGTGATCCTTATGAGTCCCTTCCAACTTGAAATAGTCTATGAATTCTATGAATTTAAACCTAAATAGGTAATTAGTTAATAGCCACTATTTATATCTTTGTTCTCTTATTTATATCTTTGTTCTCTGGCTATGCCATTAATCTTAGAGGGATTTACTTGCATGAAATTACATAACTGGAAGTATACATCCACTGGTACAATGTGCTAGCAACCACTGTGGACCACTTCCTGCTACTTAGTGTTTCCAGAAGGCATCCTTATTTCTGTCGGTATGTTTTTGTGGATTACAGATAGACCATGTAGATTTTTAGGCCTGTTGCTATCACATCTTCTCTGAAGTGTCAGTGCAGCTGCTGCTTATCTTGTTTGTGCAGGAATGGGGAGTTTTTGCTGGACTAGGAAAAGTGGTGGGTGGGAGTTGTCCTGAACTGTGAGAAGGGAAAAGACAGGCACACGCGTACATTAGGGATACCAGAACTTACCATTGCCTCCATTGCTTATTTTGGCTCTGAGATCATCCTTCCTGAACACAGAAGACATGTCTGAGAACTGTCCCTCACCACTGGCAACTGAGCTGAAGGCTGTATGCCAGGATGATAACACACAGACATGCAACATCTCTTCTGGTTTGACTCCAGGTGTATACTTCAGAGCTCCAAGTCTCTCTGGAGGTAGCTCTATTATCTGATGGCTTGGACATATTAATGCATTACATATAAAGGCTTTATTAGTGTGATTTACTCTTTTATGAGTACCAGGTTTTTTAGAGGTGATCTGAAAAAGCAGTTTTCAAAAACTGATTTTTACAAACATTCATGTTTCAGGTTGAATTAAGGTCCACATTTTACAGAAATGTTCTTGTACCTCCTCATAGCAAGGAGGAACTAGAAAAATGTTCCTTTTGAAAGACTGGATCCTCAATGAAACCATGAAAAGGGATTCAGATTTAAAAAATGCAATCTCTTCTTCTTGTAACAGCAAGAGTTTAAACCATTACTAAATGTATTTTGGTTTTGGTTTTGGTTTTTGATTTGTTTTGTTTTGTGTTTTTTTTTTTCTTTTTCCAAACAAAGAATTAAGGGTGTAATGTTTGTTTGCTATATGATCATCCTGTCCATGTAGTTTAAAATTAATTTTCTGGTTTGACTTCGGTATAATTTAGTACTTGAAATATTATTGATAACTTAGGATACCACTGGAACTGCAACAGACATAAATCAGGAAAGTTCTATTGAAACACTTTTATGAGCTTCAAAATTTTCCCCCTAATTCACTAGCACAATCATTTGGAGTTTATTTTCAGGAAAAAAACTACAAAAATAGAAAGAAAAAGAATATTGTAAGTGTCCGTTTGTAAAGCAAATTTTTTCTTTGCCTTGTTTTATAGCCAACGTTTAGTTGACTACTTTTTGATGAGTCTCTTGCAGAGCTTTTTCACACTGTAAATATTAATTAAACAACAGCTATTATGTGATTGTATAGTTAATGCACATTCTTTAACTATTTTTGCCCTGCCATTATTTTGCCAACATAACTGAAATGCATCTTTTAAATTGCTCAGTTGCTATGTGCTTATGTACACTGTGTTCTCCTACAAGATCCAGCACATTCACGTCAATGGGATGCAAGGGGTCACTTAACAGTACACTCAGGAGGATTATAACTCTGTTTCCTGAATATGTGAATCATGACTACAAAACCTGAGATGCTTTAATCTGTTGAGTGAAATTCCTGTTTCTAGAGAGAGTAAGACAAGATAATACATCTGAAGGCAGAGCACTTCACCAGGGTAAATAACTAGGGAGTTGCCTGAACTGGAATCAGCTAGGGAGGAGATAGCTGACTGCCACACAAACCTAAGAACCTCACATAGACAGGAAGAAAAAATACCTTTATGTATTGGAGGAAGTAAGGAATGAAAAGTGATTCATGTGGTGGGGCTGAGACTGAAAGCGATATGTTCATATCACTGTGAGAAGGTTGAGGTCAGCCTGGGAAGACCCACCAGGCTTCCCTTGACTGCACACTTCTAATTTAGCTCTACGAGGCTCTAAGGACCAGGTTTTTGTACTTATGTTCAAAATTAGGAAATTGAACTTTAAGTGCTCTTTTTTCTTTTTAATTAAACCGCAAGTAAACCAAGGTAGTAGACATAGTTTGTCCTAGAAGAAGCATAAATTTAAATACATAAAATATTTTTTTATTGTTTAAATGAGGTTTTTCTTCATTTTCTGTGTGTTTTAAAAGTTGTTGTAAATACACTTATGCTGTCCATCATCGAAGGAAACAAATGTGCCGGGAATGAACTCTTTCTGGTACCTAGTCTTTCTCAGTTTCAGTGAAGGGATATGGTTGCAGTTATGCCCTCTCCGTGGTTTGCAATGCTGATAACAGTAGATAAGAGATAATGAAGCTGTTAACCATGATCTGTAGCAGGAGTTGTGACAAAATATGAAACACTGGATGAGTTGTCTTGTGTCCCCATTGAACTCATCAGCAAATTCCACTAAGCTGAAAACTCCATTGTGTGGGAGCAGGGTGGAGAAAGGATACATAAACATCAGAAAAAAAAGAAGCATTAGCTCATATTTAGACAATATGTGACTTTTTCATTCTCTCTAACTGTAAGAGAGTCTAACTGTAAATGGGGAAAAAATCTACAGGTAGGGTAAGAGATGGTACTAATCATGGAGTTTGACCTGAGAGTAAGTCAGAGACAGGTAAGAGATCATGTTGGGACTTCTATTTGAAGAAGAAATTTTCTGTACATTGACTGTCTTGTTTTTAACTAATTAAAATGTTTATGCTGAATTTCTCCAAGAATATTTCACCATAAAAATAGTAACTGTTTGTTTTTAACAGTTGAGAGAAGAAGAAGGTATAATATTAATTACCGAATCAAGGAGCTTGGCACACTCATCCCCAAGTCTAATGATCCGTGAGTTCAACCATCCTTCCTATAATAATGTTTATAGTTTAAATACAGGAAAAAAAGACAGTTGCATATACTGGCTATAGGATTGAGTAATGGGATACAAAATCTTCCATGCTGGGTCACTGGCTCAGATCAAGCTGTTAAAGTAACAAACCTTTGACAGATTTTTAGTGTCTGTTGGGAAAACTTATGTGGAAAGATAATAAAATGAAAGCAATTCCAGGGTGTTTAAGAGAGACTGCCACATCAGGGGAAAAAAAACCCAAAAAGCACACAAAACCAAAAAGAAGAAAAAAAGAAGATAAGCCAAACAACAGAGAGTTCAGCCCTCTGTCCCTGGGTGCACTTGTGTGGTGTCTCTGGAGAAGGAAGGACTGATGCTTTCGGCCCTTGCCATGAGCCCTCTAGTGGGATAAAACAAAATGCATGTTGTCACTGTCTGCCCTTTGCCTAAGAAAAAAAAAATCAGCTTAAGACTCTGTAGAGTAAGCATTTTTCAAAAGTCCTCCACTCAGTGCAGGGAAAACAACAGTCCTAAAATGCAAGGATAAAAATAATAATTGCTATAATTGCTATAATAATAGCATTTTATACTAATGCATATACTTACAGTAGCACAAAATGCATATTGCTTAAACTATACCTGCATTCCCTTAAAGCTTATATTTGTCATCAATATGAAAAAAGCCACCTCAGTAGGAAAGCCTATTGCAGGATTAGCAGTAACAATTCAGTGTGATATTTAACGTTGAACCTTAGCCTTAGATTTCTCATGTCACTCAGGGAAGCCTTAAGACCATGCACTAGTATGATTGTGACTCACATAAAATTGATTATACAGATTCTGTCTTTATCATTTATATGTCAGTACAGACCTGCATGATACTTCAAATGAAAACATCTATTGATATTTCAGCCTTTTTTTTTTCCTTAGGAGTAAGAAACATTTTATTATATTAAGGATTTCTATAACAATATAAAGCTGTGTGATACTTACATAAGTACAAGGTTGGCATAACAAGCTACTTGGAGTGAAATCACCAGAGAGAAAGTTAACATACTGCATTCATTTTAGAGAATTCATGAACTCAGCTCCTTCTACAGCATCCACTCAAGATTAGATAAATGGGCATGTTCTTGTTATTAATATAGAATTAGGTACTACAGCTGAGTTAAAATAAGTGCTTTAAGTACCTAAATAAAGTTTTGGCCAAATGTGATCCATTGCGAACACAGACTTGTAGAAGAGTTTTATTTTGCTGGTGCATCTTTCAGTATTCAAGACCATTTGGGCAAATAATTGAAAGATTTCTCAGAAAAACAGTGGATGGCACTGTTGGTTTGCAGCTATAAAGCAATAATGGAAGCAAGTTATACTGCAATTAAAAATGGGCATGAGGTACAAATTCCAGTTGCTGTTTTTGATTGCCTACAGAGGTGTTTCAGTTACATATTTTGGTCTGGATTCAGGTTTAGTTTATGAACTTACTCAAAACAGTAATACCTAGAGCAATCACTTAAGATCTTCTTAAAATGAATGATCTGGACCTATAATTTTGCTCCAGTAAGTGGATGATGGATTTTACCTACAGATTTTGGTGTTGTTGCCTGATGAAAAAGTTTCAGGTATAGATCCTGAAGATGTCGCTTTTTCTTGTTTTAGTTTGCAAGCCCATGACTGAGTTCAATAGTGTGACAGTCCCAAAGTGGCTTATGTTTACAAAAGCACGAGGTGAACTTAAGTGTCTCATGTTCTGAGGACTGCTGTCTTCAAAAGGCTGGTAATCAGTAGTCCTTTTGAAAATAGGCCTATTTAAAAGCTTTCAAGTTGCTCTTAAGAAAAAAGAGGCATCAAAAGGTGGAGGATGTTTTTGAAAAAGTAGGTTATAACATAACTTTGCTATAGCTTGGTTAAATTAATCCAAAGAAGTATAAATGAACACTTTTAAAAATATATATTTGGTAGAATATTTTATATTCCACGTGTTAATGTAGGTGGAAATACATTAATTTGACCATGTTGTTTTGTTGGCTGAGCAGATCAAAATTATTAATTCTTTCTGGCATGGTCAAAGTGTTGCCAAATCATAACTCAGTGTCCTTACCCTCTCTTTCAGTTCTTGCTTTTTCCTTCATAACACCTTACTGCCCTCTTCTTCTTTGAAAGAAAGAGATGTATCATCTCTTTACAATACTTTACCTGTAATATTTATCACACATAACATTTTCACCTCATATATTGATTTTAGAAGATTCTTCTTATAGTGGGAACTTAGCTGTAGAAGGAGAAACCTTTCTGATGCTTGGACTAATGACAGTGAAGCAAATCAGCCTTTGCATTGAAGAGCAAATACTACTATAACTAAGCCATTGTGGTTAGCATGCCTGTTCCAGATGGCTTGCTTCAAGAAGATTATGTTCAGACTCAGGAACAGAAAAGGACATTTTTGATACTATTTGGAAAGCTTTTATGATTTATATGTCTTAGAAGTGGTGTATGGGGTTTTTATTTCACTTTTGTTTTGTTAGTTACATAGTGAACTTATTTGGCTCCTGCAAAGCTTCTGCAGGGACTTTCCTTTGACTGGCTTAAACCCCTATTCTTTTCACTTTTTTTTTTTAATTTAATTATGAAAAGTGTGGATTACATTACTTAAATGAATGGGTGTTTTAAGTTCATTTCATCAGCATTAGAAAATGGAGATAAGCATATGTTGCAAAGAACTTTGACTCTTTTGTTTAATTTTCAATGTTTAGATATCCAGGTAGATGATTCAGAAATGCAAAACAGTTATACAGAATAATTTAAAAATAGAATTAAAAAAAGACCCAAAATACCCAGTCATATTTTGCTGAAAAACTCATAACCTGCTCCTTTAAATATATCTACCTTTCCATTCATGGTTTCTTTGTGTTTAGCCTTTCAGAGCACAGTTTTAGGTTAACAGGACTTTACGTTGTAATAGAGTCTAGAAATGCCTATGCGAGAACAGTTTTACGGTAGCGGGACAAAAATTACCAGAAATACTAAGGAAAAAACCCTGTCCCTTAAGAATTCTAGTAATTTTACAGAACCAGGATGTTAAGAGAACCACTGAGGATTTGGGCAGAAGTAGTGGGTTGCTCTTACTCTCTCTCTGCTGTCTGCACCTGCCTGTGCCTGACCTTCTGTCTGTTGTCTGTGGACCGACCCGCTAACGGCCAGCACCGCCACATTTCTTGTAAAGGAAGAGCTTGTGTACACTTATGCTATTATAAAACGGAAACCTGCTGCCCCTTTCAGGAGAATACACTTTGTAATTGTGCAGGTCATCAAAACAAGTTCAAAGACCTTCGAAGTATTTCTTTGAGCAAGCATAGTTTAAAGCTAATTTCTCAGAAATAGGGAAAGAAATGGTCTGCAAACATAGTTTCAACCTCACAAATGTGTTTGTTATTAGTAACTGCTTTATGGCTGGCAATCTCTGTGACTATCGCCCTCTCCCAAGCTCTGTTTTCGTTAATTAGTTTTAATCTTAGATGATCAGATGCTCTTGTCCTTCCTACAGGAGTTCAACTTGTGTAAACCAGTGAAGCTCTTTTGACTTCAACAAAGTTACCTTAATGGAAATGAGCTGAAGATCAGTCTCATTGCTATGTTTCTTTTCTCCTAAATGAGAAACTCTCCTAAGTGGGAGCTACGTGTTTTGGTCTGGGTATTAGAGATTTGTAGAGAGATTCAGCTGGAGGAGCTAAGGTTCAGCAACTAGTTAAACACAATGTGTTTTTTATGCATTTGCTACTTTTCCATGCAAATCATGTTAAGTGTGGTAGACCTCTGTTAATTAAACTAGATAACGTGTGCGTGCCTTGCTAAAAATTTCAAATTATGGTACCACATGTACACACAGAGACAAAGACACAATCCTCCTTTGCAGAGGTCATTGTTGATGACCAGACCTGCAAAACTTCTTACTGCTCTCAACTGACCTGTTTCACGTATAGAGTTTCGCATGTGTTTCAGTATTTATGGGATGGAGCCTTACATACATACAATAAAAATGAAGAATAAGGGAAAAAAAAAAAAGAAAGGAATTAAGAGACAGTGAAAGAGTAAAATGAAAAAAATAATTCCTGCCGTCTCCAAAGAGTAGTTGATTTATATCGAACCTCACAGGTCCAAAACAGTTATGAATGCAACTGTTTTGTCTGTTTTCATAAAGCAGTTTCCAATAAAATGACTAGCTGCTAGTGGCTGCTCAGTTTTCAAAGGTTCTCAAATGGGTTTGTAGGCCTTGTCATTTCAAATGTTATCTCTATTATATATTGAGCAAGGATAGTATATAAATCTCTAAAAAGCAAAAACCACAATTTCCTAGTGCTACTTTTATCATTTTTCAGATAACTTTATTTGCACCCAATTTAGAATTCAGCATTTTCAGAGAAATAACAGAAAACCAATAACTGATCAGAGAATTTTTGAATTCTTCTAATGCGCTTGCTGGGCTTGGATTTAATCCAGGTTCAAATGCTGAGATGTTTTATTCTTCCCATCATAGATGAATCTGCTTGCCTGCCTGCTAAGCAGAGCTAGATGCATTGCAGACTATTGCTATGCAGGCACCTCCCCATGCCATTCCCCCCATTTGCCTTCATCCTCACTAGTTATATTGCTACTCTTCCAACCCTGCACATCTGCAAAGAGCCTCTGTTTCTCCATAGCACTGTCCTGTGACTGCTGCATGGTGCTCTGGGTTAAAGTGGATGGAGAGTGTCTGCGATGCAGAACCAGCACAGACATCTTCAGTATTTTCTTTTGCTCCTGCTATAGAGAGACACGGAGTGAAAGACGTTGACTTCTAAGGTTGCCAGCTGATGCTTTGCTGTGTTGCCTTCAGAGATTGGAAGATTTAACTTCAATATTCCTCATTTAATAAGACACCAACCAATATGTGTATATGTGAGTAGAGATGTAGAAGATATTTGGGATACACGCACACACAGAGACACATGCACATAAAATAACAGTGTCTCTTAAATGATAATAGTAACCACAGCATTTTCATTCTAGAACTCCATGATAGTTTTGCTTCTCAAATTTGTAAATATTACAACAAGAAATATCTATGAACTATGAACATGAACTATAAGTAAGCAATATCACAAAGGTTGTCAATTATGTGTAACATGAATGAATTTCATCACAAAAAGATTCCAAATACAGTCATGAATATATGGCTTATTCATATGTCAATCAGAAAAAAAAAACCAAAAATAGTTTTGTCTGAATTTGATTTTGAATTCATAACATTTTATAACTGCCATGAAATTGTTTGTGAAGTCACAATGAAATGTTTGCCAAATATGTGATATATGCATATTTTCCTCCTGCTGTTATATGTCTTAATTATTTCCATTTTGTCAGCTATGGATTAATTTCTAATTTCATAGTGCTACATTTTATGTTCAGACCATCAGTTTTGTCTTAATTACACACTAGGAGGAGCTAACCCTCCTTGCTTAGGCAAATTGTGTTTCTCCAGAGTTTATGCTATAGGTTTTCTTATTACTGTAGCGCTTTTCAAAGTTGCCATGAAAATGTCCTAAATCAGTCATTTTCACTTGAAATTAAACAAAAACCTACTGTAATTCTGAGCTATATATAGCTCATATCTAAGATGGCAGTGGAGATTCCCAGTTTGAAATGTTGTTGTCCTCCTAACTTTAGCTGCTCCTATTTATTCAGGAGTGCTCTGGTGTAGACAGACTGGCATCTCACTGCCTTTCAAACTCCACCACAATTCAAGCGTAAATAGGGACCTCTCGGTATTTTACCTAACTTTCCAAAGAGGTCTGAAGAAAAAAAGATTACAATGTGGTGATGGCAGTCAAAGATTTGTCCAGAAAGTAAGCATCATGTGTACTAAAAACTTCCTTAACCTTTGCAGTTTGAACATAGGTATCCCACATGTGAGGAGAAAGTCCTCTCCTAGGAGGGAGTCCGTGGCAGGACTGCTGGCAGGGAAGTGTTCCATCCTCCCACCTGGGCAAGGAGTACAGGGAGAGGAAGGAGGAGGCAGAGGGACTGCCAAGAGATGATTCAGCTGTCATGAGGGAGGCAGGTTCTGCTCTTGGCTCCCATTCCCACCTCTGCTTTAGTTTTTTTGACCAGGAATGGTCTAAATGAGAATACACAAGCACTTCAGTGAGCAGCCTCTGATGTTTTGGCTTTGTAGACAGCAGGGTCTGAGACAAGAATTATTTTCTCTCTGACCTCCTCGCCTTCTAATCCCAAAAGCTGTGCATTCCTAGCCCACATCACTGAGACGAGGGGAGGTCCTGTTGTGTTGGGACCCCGTGGTTTGTGAGCTGCCCGGAGAGGACGGAGATGTGAATTCGAGCCCCCTTCGATCAAAAAGCTGGTTCTCCCAAATCTCTAGCAAATGATCTAAATTCTAGGATATGATTAAACACTAGATTAAAACACTACATTAAAAACTATTTGTGATGCTTTATCACAAATAATTTTGCATATTCTTCTGAGCATCTTTAAAGCTATCAGCCCCATAAGGCTTTATCCCTAGTACAGGGAAAGGCCAGGTGGTCTGGGTCCCCAAATCCTGTACCTGCCTAGCTTTTGCCCTATACATTCAGTAGAAAGACAACAGCCTTAGTGGAAGTCTTTAAGGCTGGTTGGCCGTGGGGTAAGGGTGCAAGGTTCCTTAGGTATTTACTCTGAGAGGCTGAATGTAAAGCACAGACACTTCTGCAATAAATCCACTCCAGATCACAGTTTTACTCACCACAGGTGAGCATGTGTGTAGGAGCAAGTCTCGTTAACTAAAGCAACTGAGGAATAATGGAAAGTGATGATTGACTGGAGTGTAATTTATATTTCTTTTTGACTCTATAAATGCCAGCATATAAATATGTGTATTTGGAATAGGTGCTAAAATAAAATGCACTAAGATGGACACTTGTCACTCATCACTCCCAACCTCAGATTCTTACCGGTTTAAACAGCTTTTTCCTTCTCTAAAGGTTGCTTTATAGGACCAGAACCTCTGCCAATCTTTTGCTCAGTCTAAGCCACCTTTCAGTGCAGTGGACAGTTTGGATAAACCCTTTTGTCTGTATATTTAATGCAGCGGGCCCATCCTATATCATAAAATACTGAACTTTACTAGAAATTAAACATTTTCAAGAAATTTTGTTCTTGTTCCAAGGCATCCAAGACCTTACATAAAAGAATACATGGAAAGTTGATAAAGAGGTACATGAAAGTCCTTGATTAGATGCGTTTGAACAAATGTATTGTTGTTAGTAAGACTGCTTGTAAACTGGAAGTTAAACCATGATTTCCTGAATGATGGACAGATCAAATCTTATTTTTTTGCAAGGCTCTTATTTTGAGTTGAGGTCTGCATGTAGCTGTGGATTTTAACTTGGTTTATATTGTTTCAAGACTTTTGAATGGGATTTTTATCATTCCATGGCCATTATGGTTACCAAAGTGTGATTTGTCTGGTCTATCATCAATGAGGAGTGGCATTCAGCACAGACCATTTTTTTCTCAACAAGCATAAAAGCAACCTCATTAGTAAGTCAGGTAAAAGGAGTAGTATATTCAAAATGATCTTTAAAAATTTAGGCTTAAGTCCTCAGTAATGTATATTTCCTAGTTCATTAATGCAGAAATACTGCACATAGATTTTAATCTTAGAGTTAATAATAAAAGCAATTTTCACTAAAAATATAAAAACTGTAATGGTAGAATCATGATATTGCATTTAGCTCTCCCACAAAAAGTCACTTTATTACTTTCTTTTGACACTTATTTTCATTCTGGGATTAATTTTACTATATAAGGGCTTCTTAACTATTCTATTAAAATTTCCATTCAGAAGCAATAATATCTAAGAGTGAATAATAGTCATGTAAATCATTATTTCATATTAATGTAAAAGATTTTGTAAGTTCTTATGAATTCTGCTGACATGCACAATTGTGAAAAGGTTATCTCTACATTCTGCAGTGATATGCGCTGGAACAAAGGAACTATTTTAAAAGCATCAGTGGAGTACATCAAGTGGCTACAAAAAGAACAACAGAGAGCCAGAGAATTAGAACACAGGCAGAAGAAATTAGAGCATGCTAACAGAAGACTTCTGCTCCGAATTCAGGTTTGTATAAGAGTGTCACCACGAACTACAAAGCTTTCTCAGTACTTATCTCTCATCAAATTTTATTAATCTATATAATTTTTCCCCAAATAACATTTATTAAAAATAAATTGGCTTTCTCTATTTATTGCTATGTATATTGGGGAGGGAGTATTTTTTAGATTTCTAGGAAATTCCTTTGATAAATAGACCTTACATAAAGGAATACATGGAAAGTTAATAAAGTATTTGTACAAACAGTTTCCTTATGTATGTATTAGAGAAAGAGAAAGACAAAAAAGGAAGCAAAAAAGTATATCCCTGCAGCCAAAAATCAATACTGGACACAAAATTCCCTTCGGTATTTTCATTTTCCCTTTGTAACCATTTCACACGTTACACTTCCTTGGGTATAGTGTGCCCTGTTATATCTGCTTGTGACATGAAGGAGCAGAATATGGCCCTGCATGGCTTGAAATGAAAGATTTTAATATAGATACATATGAAGATGAGTTAGATAGACAGACAGACAGACATAAAAACAATTGTCTTATATATGGTGATTTACACATATATCTGTATATCATAAGCATCGTCAAGTAAAGTATCTTCTGTTTCTCTGGATAGCAGTGGATAACGAACTAGAAAGTTGCGACGTTTTTCTCTCACCTTTATTGGGTTCAATACACAATGATTTTAGAGAGGCTGTCCTACCTCATGTTGCTATAGGACAGTCGCTTAACGACAGGAGAGGAAATAAAAACACTCGAGTGGCAAATTTTCACAGATTAACAATTTCATATTTTAAAATGCAGTCTCACAACTGGACAAAAGATATAATTAATTTGCACGTATGATCCGTATACTTATTGCAATAGTACTGAAGACACTGTTTTGTCTTTTAAAGTCATTATCTAATTGTTTTTGTTCAAAATATTAGGAGCTAGAGATCCAGGCACGTGCACACGGCCTTCCAGTCATGTCTTCACTCAGCGCTGTCGATTTAGCTGCACAGGTCATCAAGCAACAGTCTTATCCAGAGGAGAACTCTGTAGAGTACTCTCAACAAATGCCTCTGGCACATGGACCAAATTCTGACATTTGCGATGGATCTACAGCCTTTTCTGATCCACTTTCACACTTCACGGATTTGTCCTTCAGCGCAGCTTTAAAAGAAGAGCAACGACTAGAGGAAATTTTACTGGACGACACGGTGTCGCCATTTGGAACAGACCCGCTCTTGTCCTCCACGTCCCCAGCCGCATCGAAAGAGAGCAGCAGGAGAAGCAGCTTTAGCACAGATGATGGAGATGATTTATAAAAGCAGGAAGGGCCTCATACTTCTCTAAACCACTTGCTAAAAGACTGAGTTGAACGTAAGCATAGTGTTTGTGCTTATTTGAAATACGAATAAGGAGAGCCACTGTGAAGATGAGTTATTACATGACAAGGGTTTAAATCAGCCCTTACTTCACAGGAAAATGAGATGGACGTGAACTCATATCACTTTGCCTCAAATTCACACTCTCTGTTCACAGCTGACATTTGCACAAATCTTTCTTCACTGGGATGCTTTTACTATCGTTTCACGACTTTTTACAGCACTATTAAAATGGTTACCATAAAAGGAATATCCATGTTACAAAAGTGTATTCAAACTCTCTCTTCAATCTGCATTCACTATTCTCTGCTATAACATGAGTTTTAGTAATTTTTTAATTTCTCTTTTTTATAAAACTAAAAATTCTACAAAACACGAAGCAACAGGGAACTATTTAAGCTGGAAACTATAGAGAAGTTACAGGTTTTAAAATTTTAAAAAACAGATGGTAATGCTTTTGCACAACTGAAGTGAGCATAAAACTTAAACTGTGTAGGCTTCTCTTTAAAGGAGAAAATCCATTAAGCTTTTCATGGAATTCCATTTTTTTAAAATTTCATTTGTAGAAAAAGAACAGACTTTTAATATATGTTTTAGTGATACAGAAGAAAAATGGAAACTAACATAATGACAGAGACTCAAACAAACTCAGACAGAAAAAGATATGACATTTCAGTAGAAAGACTGTACGGATGTGCAAGACTCAACAAAGATACTCTGTGTTACAAATAGCACAAATTAAAACAAGCACTACTGGTAACAGTGCTATGTCAGCTGCTTATTCCAAGAATATTCAAACTGTGTTCTTTTTTGTGTGGAAGAGATCAGAATTCAGAGACACGACACTGTGCTTCTGGACAATGCTTTCAGTGTCCTTTGGCAGCACAGTAAGGTTTTTCCAAAGGGACTCTTCTTTATCCATACTCATGCCTTTGATCCATTTGGAAACAAAGGGAAATCACGAGATTCCCATTGCATACACTTGAAACAAAAAGAATTTAATTTCAAATTTGGCTTTGGATTCACTACAGAAAAGCTGAAAAGGAAAACTTTTCAAACTGAAGGGGATATTCAGAAGTGTTGATGTGATGCACTGCTTCTCATAACTCGCTTGCTAGGAGGGGACGCTCAGAAAACTTGTTTTGATGACTCAGTAAAGGCTTGGCAGTTAGAGGGCAGGTAGAAGGCATATCATATTTATACATAGTGAAATTCTGGCGAGTGATGTATGTTCTTGGAGGACATTAAATGCAATCATTCTAATTGTAATATTAATACATGGGAAAATAAGCTGGCCCAGGTTCTTCATAGCTTTTCCTCAACCAGAGCCAAAAGATCACATTAGGGAGTTCTCTAACAATTCAAAATATGTTTCAAAAGTGTGTATTAATTTTGCTGTTACTGAGCCTGCATCACGCTCCAGAAGTGTCACAGGACTGGAAATAATAAGAAGAGATTAAAATGGATTGTTGTTCGCATTGAAGTTTTAAATGTATTTAAACATATTATCCAAGAACTGAGCAACTGTTTCTTCCTATTGCCTCTTCTGTTATTGGTACCTGGGTCCTCCTGACAGTCCTTGTGAGGTTTGTGTTTCTCCAGGGCTGTAGCCCATTCCTGACCGACCCAGATAGTGTCACGATAGTTTCTTAATTGGAAAGTTAGCAGTGGGATAATACATTGCATCCAGATGGCTATGAAAGATGATGGAGTATCCAATTTCACAAGAATATATATGTTTTTAGGAAACTCAAGGATTTGTGCAAACTACTTGGATGTAAGCTGAACAGAGCAGAAGTGATCTTCTTGTTGCATATGTGTGGGGTCCCAGACAGCCCAGCACAACCTGACCCTTGGAAGAGGCTAAGATATGCTTCCACTGTATGGTTAAAAATAATAACAACAACAAACAGTCTTCTAGTCATTTTCTTTTTTTTTTTTTAGCATGGAAGAAAGGAATGGAAAGACAAATGGGTATTAAGCAAAGGTAATTGAACATAGAACTGATCAGCATTTTAATTGGAGTGCTTCTATAAATGAAGCTCATTAGAAGAGGAACCACTTTGTCATAGTTTTGCCAAAGACTAGCTAATATTGACATTTGAATACAAAATATGATGAATTAAAAGTAACATTTATGCCCACATTATGTCTAGTGTAGGATGCGTATTGTCCATGTCAGCTGATGAAAGGAGGGGATACTTGGTTGATACCAAATGCCATTTGTCCTTGTACTGCAGTTTCTACTACATTAGTTTTAAATACACCAGTGTGGATTGCTCATAATGGAGAAAAAGAAATTAAATATGAATGTATTACATGATTTTCCCATTGAACTTTTACATGGGAGTTAGACCATACTTCTGAACTATATTGACTTTAAATAACATCCTGAATTTCATCACTTTTATAAGCACTGTTCTAAAAAAACATTATAGTGCATCCATTAAATTTTTTAAAGTTGATTTTCATTCTTCTGACAATTGCTTCAGTCTGAAGCACCAGATTTTTTTTTTCTCTTCCTGCATGAGAAACTTAACAGAAGATAGTGAATGCTTCTTTTGCAATATACCGTATTGCATCTATCATTAAAAATATTCAAGCTCTCTTCATTCACACAAAATCCCCATCCCCCTTGCCCAAAACACTAAATGTATCCATACCTGTAGGTGTGTATTACGGCAATGTTGTTTCTCTGCTGCTACGTTTTTCTAGTAGGAAGTCATCATATTTAGTATTTTAGCTAATAACTATAACCTGTATTACAACATCACCCTTTAAATTAAGTGGTGATACAGGGTGCAAGAAACAGTAATCTGGGACATTCTGGGGGTAAGTAGGTGGTACTGAAGGCATTTAGGAGATGTGTGTGCTGGTAACCATATCCCAGGCTTTCTGGAGTAGGCACTCCCTCTCCCACCCCAGCTTTGGTGAGGCTGCTGTGAAGCTGAGAGGACTATTGGAGCAGAGCAGAGCGTGGTCCTGCTGGCTTGCACAGAGGAAAGGGATTTCATGACTACAAGGACAAATCCTGACGTCCTTCCTCAGGCAGAATTTCTTTGCTGTCTATGTGAGTTTTATTGGACTAAAATATGGTGCAAACAAAATACACATTTTAGCTATTTCCTACAGCGATCTGTTTAATGAAATCTCATGAAAGAGATGCATAATATGTCTGTGGCTCTGGGCCTAGAAAAGAATTTAAAGACTTACAGAGTTTGACCTCAAGGAGGGCAGGGGGTGAGGGGAACTGGTTTTTTTTGTCAAGATGTATTAAGTGAGGAGTTCTTGTTTGTTTTCAGTAGCAGCTGTTCAAAGCTGGTGGACATGTTCCTACAGAATACACAAAACAGCGGACTGATAATTACACAAAAGGAAAGGGAGTTGAAATATTAACATACTGTTTAATTCATGAAATGGATATAGATACTATACTAAGAACAGAAACCTAAATTATTTTGTTGCGCATAGCGTGGATAGTGTGAAAAGCTACAGTAAGTGCAAACAGTTTTAACAAACAGGAACACAGTTGCTTTATATAGTCAAATAACTAAATATAATTCAGTCATTTAATCTTAATAAGAACATTGTTATTATAATACCTTTTGACTTTAATAGGGCTGTATATATGAATGGAGGATGTAAAATTATTGTAATTTAAAATTATGTTAAGTCTCTTAGATAAGTAAAGGCATTTACATTACTATTATGAGACTGTAGAATATTTTTATAATAATTGCTATTTTTCATTGTTAACCGTATAGTATCTTGTTTTCTAAGTCAATGTATGCAGACAGAATGTACTTTATTACGCACTGTACATGCAATCTTTTTAAAATTACGTTTTATACATGCTGGTATTTTATGTTTATTATATGAATACAATTAAAGGACTGAAATTAAAACATCTCTTTATATGTCCCTTGTGAAACTTCACTATGCAGTCCCTCTAAGAATGCCATCACAAGACAATATAATAACATCCACTAAGAACATCTGAGATACCTAACAGACAAAACACTTCACAACTGCTAAACATTTAGTCCATTATGATACATCATGATCCAGTAGCCTCCCATTAATAAAAATAATTGATACATTCTTTAATATGGTCTCCTGCCATCTGCTTATTCCTGCTGCTAAGGCTTTGATTTATGGAAAGTGTTTTCAGAATGTTGCAAAATTGCTAGCAGGCATGATGATATCAGTTAAATCACTAAGAAGCTCTACAAAAACCTTTTAATGTACTAGATGTTCCCCAGACAATCTAGGATAAACAGAATATTGTATTTTAAGATGTAAAACATTTTTTTAAAGCTGATAATTAGGTAGCATTTGACACTAAAAGATACTCTTACTTAATGAATTAAGTAAGGATTCAGATTGCATTTGGAATTTCTAATATCAGAAGTGCTGTTTTCTTTAGAAGATATTTGGTGCTTTCTGTGCCTGAAATGATGCAGAAGTTGGTGAGTAGTAATATATATTTTAGCTATAGTTTTGTAATAGTTCATTGTTTAATGTAAAATAGTGCTCATTGTTTGTGTACATCAGATAAACATTCTATTTGTAATAAAGATGTTCTCCAGGCTCTTTATTTCATCAGATTATTAAGACACCCCTGTCAGTATTAAAACAGAATATTATTATCAATATTATTTAAAGTTCAGTGATTAGCCATGGAAAGAAGCTTTGCTTTTTTACATATTTATTATGCACTTAGGATTTGGTCATAGAAGGTACTCAGCTCCTTTGTGAGGGACTGAGAGCTCTCAGTTCACTTTGAAGAAAGGCAGTGCTCAGCCTGTTGCAGACTCAGACGCTCAAGGATTAAATAAACAGCATCAGAAAACAAAATCAAAAGCTATTTCAGAGATTAGAAAAGCACTATGTGATATGCTGCTTGATTAGAAGTAGTGATATTTGCAATTGACATACAAGCAGATTTAATGTCAGCATCATTTGTACTGACAACCAATGGGAGACTAGTGGAAAATGTATGAAGTTGTGATAACAATCAGACCAAAAGTCTAATTATAAAAGAGGCTGCAGCAGTGAAGTATGCTAAGGCTTATTGGTTAAATCACTGGTACCCATCAAGTTAAATATATATCAGTTTCATTAATTGGCAACCACAAGACAAGTGTTCTATATTCAGGGTGGTGATGATTTTGATATAATCCACCACATTGTGGTTAAGTATATGATTCATGTAATAAGAAAAAGGTGCCTCCAGGCTATTGTTCCTAGCATGGATTAAAATTTACATATTGCTTCTCCTTATGTCAAAACATCTGGTGCCTGCAAATGCTAACATTTCGTTAAAAAGTTTCACAAGATAGGGAAAGTGGATTGGAAACATTGCATGTGAATCATTCAAGCATTATAATGGAATAAGAGGCTGAGTTATGAACTGGCAGACTGAACAATAGTATAGTCAAAGAGATTCATACACTTATGAGTTTGATAGACAACACTTTGTATAAGAAGGGGAAATGCCCCAAATCATAAGAAATAACCAGTATTTTTTTTCAAATGTCATTGAGATATACCATCTCAGTTACTTTCCAAACTGCATTTTTCTCCCTAATAAGATCCCTGTACCTAAGTATATGTACTTAGTGCTAAGATCGTGGCTAATATATTCATTTAATTCATGCACTTCAGTATGTTGGCATCCCTAACTGCCATGTAGTTTCCTCAGAAAATTTCAAGACTCTTATTCTTACTCTCCTATTTTACAGTAGTGTATCAGGGTATAGCAGGGTAGATCTCAAAAGATTTGGATGACCAGTTATCCTGATCATCTTACTTCCTTGGAAAACCTAGCAATCCTTGCATCAGCACCTAGACCCTAGACTTAAGATCTTTTTCCCTTCGATTTCTAGCTGGGACTTAAGATGTTAATTTTCACTTATTAAAAAAATAATTTTTTTGGTGCTAGGTTATCCAGAAAGCTACATCACAGAGTGCTGCAACTAGCAGATACATTAATACTGGAAAGGAGGCAATAAACAGTGTTTTCTGTGAAGTGTCTTGATTCAAGTGATACTATATCTATTAATTTTCTGGAATCAAAACACAAACATTCCTAGACAGATGTTGTGTTTGCAAAAGAGGAACCATTCAAAAAGTAATGGCTCCCGTAAAGTGCTTTTGCATTTTAAAAACTTACTCCTTGGATTAGAAATTTACTTTTTTTTTTTTTTAGGCCTCTGGAGTTCAAGCACATAACATTTATGCACCCTAAGTCACCCCTTGATGGATGTCGCAGGAGTGCGTATCTGTGCAATGCAGACAGCAGTGATGGCAATCGCTCCTTTCTGCAACCAGTCCCACCGCCAGCAGAGTGAAACAAACAAAGCCTCTGGTGGTGACCCTGGTCCTCCCACCTCTCCAGGGAGGGACATCTCTCCCCAGCCTCACTTTCCACCTGGGTTTCTTCCTCGGAGCTGGCACAGGTCTCCTAATCGTCCTGCCTCAAATCCAGAGCGGGGTCATCATGCAACCCTACTAACACCTAACAGGTTCAAAATCCCTATGTACAAAACTGAGGTTACGCAACCTGGTTGCCCACGATAGCAGGCAAGGATTTGGCAATGTGCTTGAGCTCCTCTGCAGACCTCCCAGGCTTCCTCCCACTGAGCCTGAGCTGGGTTTGAACAAGAGGGTAGCCAAAGCCTGGCGCAGGCCAAGAGCTCTCCCCGCTACAAACCCTGTGAGAACATTAATTTTGTGAATGGTGGTTAACAGGAGTTTTGGGGGTTTTTTAAAGCATTTTACATAAACATGCATTTGTACATTGTATTTACTTGTAATGGACTTGCCTTCAGTTACCAAATGATTCCAAATTATTTAAGTTTAATACACAGAATTTGGAAAAAATCTGTTAGCTAAGTATTTTCCATACTCTCCCAGGAGTAGGCTGAGTTAAAGGAAATGTGTTTTTTTAAAACATAAGATGATAACATTAAAAATTCTTAATATCATGTCTTTTTATCAATTAGTTGATCTGTGGCATGGGCACCTTTCCTCATTATTAGGGGGAGGAACCTCACCGAGAAAAAATCCTGCATTGCTACAGACCCATTAGAAAAGTAAAGTGAATACCCAAAGTCATTGCAGAAATACCATTCCATCATTTTCACCGGAAAACCGTTTCTACTGCAGAACAACTAATATATACAGCCAGGTTGCTATAAAAACAAACGACACAAATTTAGTCTTACTTCAAAGTAAAGTAAGCATGGTCAACTGTAAGCATGGACCAGAGAACCAACTTCTGCAATAAACACTCAAGGGGCGTTGTCTCCACTTGGGAATTTACACTCTAAATTACACTAAATTTGACTTGCTCTTTTGCAGTGGGTAGAGCATCCTTTGGGCAAGTGAAAGCAAAGCCTGAGACAACTGAGGTTAAAGAGCATGGAAAATAAAAGAATCCCAAATATTACAAATGGGATGTGGTGCACCCGAAGGAAGATCTCTGCTCAAGGGCAAATGTCAGCCTGAAAAGCAGGCAGGGGAGTACTGGGCAGCTTCCAGTGGGGTAAGTTACGAGTACCTCTCCTCACCAACCGCTATCTCATCATTCTCTCCCTTTTCAAACTGTGTCAAATTCCGGAGGATAAAACACAAATATTCTTCCCTCCCGTCCTTACTGTTCTTCCTCCTCCAGAGGCTGAGGCAAGTGTGAGGAGCATCAGCTCCTCCTGCTTGTCAGACACCAGCTGCAGCCTCAGCTGAACCTGGCAGATCAGTCAGCGGTTTAACAGGTTGGTAGCTGTGAAACAATGCCAATGTTGGTGACAAGTAATTATATGATTATTTAAAAGGCCAGAAATGGTTTTCTACATATCCTGATCTACATATCCCGGATATTACCAAGCGTGGGAATAGAATAAACTTATTTGCCCTTTAAGCTTTGCCATTTCAGAGGAACTAACTTAGTCTTGATGCTCAGCGTTATTGAAATCCATTAATAAATAGATGTTTGGTTTCCTTAGGCCCCTGAAATCCCAAACTGGATGGTTGTTGGCTCTAGGCGCTTTCAGTGTTACCAGGAGGTGCACATGGCTTGCTCTTGATAACCTTGCTGGTGGGAGCAGAATTTACATCAAGGGCCTGTTGGCTTTACTGGGGACTTTCTTCTAAATAAGAGTTTTTATGCTTGAGCTTACAAAATTATCTTTTTGATAGGCCAATAAAAATATGTTTATTACTGCAGCTATCAGCTCACGTCCTATTTTGCCAATGTAGCAAGGCAGAGAATTAAGTACATTTCACATGAAAATATTTGCAAAAATGTGCTTATTTGGTCTTTCCCCTTCAAAGCCCATTTTCTGAAGCAGATGTCTGGAGTCTCAATACGGACCGTGCATTACTTTGTTTTGGGGAACTAAATTCTTAAGCGAACTGAAAGCAAGCAATTTGGGACTGTTCACAGACTGTTTCTGTGAGACTACAGCTTTCTTATTATTTTTTCTCTCTTTGTGTAACTGTATTTTTAAAGTGCTTGTGCTAGACCATGGTAGCAGCCAGAGAATTTAGAAGCACAAAGACAGTGATCTGATTGACAGCTATTGCCCAAATCAGATTTATATATGTACTCTGAAATATGGACACAGATTCTGTGTACTGAAATAATTAAGATCCTCAGTGTTTTCCTCAAGTTCAATTCTGGTATGTGGAGCAAAGATGTTATCAGAGAGTGGCACAAGGAACTGATATTTTAGCAAGCATTGCAGTGATATCGCACTTTCCCAGGCTTAGAGACCTGGGTTTCTTTCCTTCTTTATGAAGTAACTTCATAAACAATGCTTTTCTATTCCATTACTGGAGCACATCTGCTAGCAAGAGGCTGTGGAAGTCCTATTCCTGTTTAGCACAAGGTCCTATGGTGTCTTCCTCATCTATAAAATATAGGGATACTTAGATCTGTATTATAAATAATAATACATGTATGTGGTGCATGATTCTAATGATGTAATTCAGTTTCAGGTTTTTACTGCCATTCATAAACTGCTTCAGCAGACTTCTTGTAATTTATGATATCAATAGAGCCCCTTAAATTACATCCTAGATTCTGCCGTGTATTGCCCTATGAAACAAAATGTCTTTGTATCCAATATCACTGTAAGAGGAGTGCTAAAGGGAAAATGAACCAAAAGTCAAGTGCCCTTTATTGACAGCGAATATTGCCTTCACAGTGTGCAATATGTGAGAACTGAACACTTGAAAACAACTGCTGTAATCCTCAACCTAATTGTTTGCTTTGAAACCATGTGGAGTTTCCTAGCACTGGTTTGAAATAAGCTTGTCAGGGTCATAAGAAAGGTGAGGCCATCTTTCACTCTGCTGTACTTTTTGGACCCACGGCTTCTAATTCTGAGAACATCAGGGCTAAATAGCTGCTGCAAAGCTTTGGCATCATCCAGTCTGACTCAGGAGCTTCCTTCTCTTGTCAGGGGCTGGCTGCCACACCAGGACCTGCTGGGGGAGAGCAGAGTTCCCTGGCTGAAAAGATTGGTCCTGAAGCCCACGATGCCCAAGGTAGTGATGGCATTTGTACAGAAGCCAAATACTCTTGACTGTAGCATGAATCTGCACCAGAGCTTTGAATATTTCCAGTCGTGACCCAGGTAGAAGTTGTCTCTTCTGCCTTCGTTAGGCAAGCGGATAAATCCCAATGCACCCATTAGGAGGTGGATCACAGCATGGTAGACTATTGCCTCCGCAGCTTTTTTTCTCTTTATTCATCTTCCTCCTATAAAACCTTCTAAGGAGGTCGAGAACTGCAGGTGGTGTAGAAGTGGAAAGGGGACTCTTCAAAACTAAGCAGAGAGAACTGGCCAATTTAGCACTGATTTATTTTAATTCAGGTGCTTTTTTTCCTCAGCAATATGTAAACCTTCCTTGAGCAGAGGAGTCCTGGGGGCAGTGGCTGGAGGGGATCCATCGCTGCCTTGGCTCCATCAAAGCCCTTCTGGGGACAGGGAGGTGGCTTGGAGGCACTGAACCTTGCTGGGGACTGCTCGTGTAGTTTCCCATCACACAAATGCTTTTATTCCTGCCTAAGGAATGATCCACTACTGCTAAAAATCAACAGAAAATAAAGTTGTATAGAAGCTGTACTTGCAGAACCAGCTAAACTTCTTCCGATTTCACAACATTCAATTCAATTGTTTGCTGCGTTTCAGCAACAAAAGCCATTTGTATTACACATTAAAGCTGGATTCAGAAGAAACACTATGACCAGTATACTGGCCAAAATATTTGAAACATTAATAGGATTTTTAGTAGTTTATATTTAATACTTGCAGATACCTCTGATTTTTCAATGTATTTAAATGGAGTTTGACCTTGATTATTACCTCTGAAGAAAGGTAGCTTTAGAGCTGTTCTCTTGCAGAAGGTGCAAAAACCAAACTTAGCTGGTTTTATGTATGTAGGGAAACTCTTGCAGTTTTCAAAGCAGTTCAGCTGGTATTAGGGGAGCATAATCAGATTTATTTTGTCTAAACAACAGAGGAGACCTGAAAAAAGACTTGTTCTGAACATCCCACAAGTTTAAAAATACTTGGTCTTGGACTTAACTTTGAGTGTTAAATATACTGATACCTGAAGAGCAGGAAATGCAGTGGAGACAAATAAGACACCGAATGTGAAAATGTCTCGACTTTTTATACAGTCCCCTAATCTTATTGTAGCTGTACCTAACTATTTATATAGGACAACATACCAACTCATAGGAATGTTATCTAGACTACTTTTTATCGTGTTTACTGTTTTATTTTCTTTCTTTCTTTTCTTTTTTTTTGGTGCAATTTAATTCTAGTGGCACTGTGTAATTTTCATCAACAAAAGAAATTAAATATATTCGGTAGAAAATATATCCTGGTTTAAAATGCTCAGACCTGTCAGGTGTCCATTAATCTATATCTATTCCATGTAGGAAGTAGAAAGCAATATGAGTTTTCACATCCTTTGTATTTAATATTTACCTGTGGGCATGTATAAAATAATTCTAATAAATCCACAGCTACTTACAATTTACAGAAGGGGACTAACGCTGGTAGTTGATCCTAAACTGACACAAACCAGATAGTCTCTTAATGTTACTCCAAGGAATTTTAAACTGACTCTGTTAAAGCCAAGGTTATTTGCCTTGGGGATGCCTAATGGAAGGGTTATTATAACACTGGCCACAAATAGGTGTCTTGAGAGAGCCAGGGCCATAATACTTCATTGACAGCTAATAGATTGTGCTATTGCTGTATCATAGTGATCTTTGAGGCCAAAGGTCATACCTCTTCCTTAATATTTAAATAAAGATACTTGACTAGAGCAGAAAACAGCTTATTGCCAGTGATGGCTGCTGCTCAATTTACAAGAAGCTTTACAAAGTCATGCTAATTCCCGGCCTCCTTAGAATGCACGATAACCTTTCATAAATCCATCTTTTCCAGATGTCCTTGGAAATGACAGTTATAAAACTACAAATGATTTGTAATGCAAAATGGGACTGACAGACTTGGAGATTAGTTCTTGATGTACCAAACTGACTAAAGACTATAGCTAACAAAAGACTTAAAATGCATCAATAAGTATCCACCAAAACAGTTCATGAGTATCTTAAAACATTCTCAGTAATGGCCGGAAAATAAGAAATACTCATAATTGTAATATGACAAGTGGTCATTTTCCCTCTAAGGGTCTCAGAGCAGAACTTTGTTTCTGTGGGTCGATCTGAAAGGCAGATTTTGAATTGCTCATGCTTCAAATACAGCATTTTATTTGTCTGCATCATCCTCTTCACGAACAGGACTGTTTATGAACCAAACAGAAGTGTTTATGAGATCAACTTTTGCTTAGACTTACGCTCATCACAGATCAAATGGATTATAAAGTGTATCTAAATTTAGAAAGTGCTACAGAAAATACTTTTGGTTAAAATAAAAAATACTGCTTCCACATTTAAGGAAAATATCCTCTTCAAGCTTTTGAAAGTATATATGATCAAGGTTTCTAAGTTTCACTGAAAATATGCACTATAATTTGTATTTACAAATAATTTTTTTTTCTGCTACTCCAGGGGATGCTTTATAATTTAGAAAAAAATATGAATTTTTAAATAGACCTGTATAAGCAATCTATGAATTCTTCAATATTTCCAAAAGTGTATAGAAATCAAAAGAAATAACAGATATTGACAGGGTTCCCTGGAAATACAATCTTCTAGCTAAGGCAAAAAATACTTTCTAATACTAAAAAAAAATTAAGAGAAGCCCACCACAAGGCATATCTGCACCCTCGCACTCAGAAATCCCTGCAGGAAATGCCTGGCAGATAAAGCGTTAAGGTGACGGCAATGGCTCATAGAAGCTGCAGGACCTGCTGTGGGAGAGCATCCTGTGTTAAGGCTTGTATTCACCACCCCTCTCTTCTTTGATTTACTCTCCTACTTTCAATGTACCTGCTCTCACTTTTGTTCTCAGATCCTTTGCCTAAAAGACTTTAACCCTGGGAAATGTTATTTTTGGAACTTGGAAGCATTCATTGAGTTAATGAAGTATTTGACGAAATAAATAATAAATGTTATCCATCATGCTAAGGAAGTATGTTATTTTGAAACGGTCATTTTGTTCATCATTTCATACTTTTAAAGCTGCCTGGGAAAATGATAATATCTATTAGAACCAATCACATAGCTTAATTGGTCACAAATGTGTTCCCAGCTTTTGTTCATTTGGGAATTATTTCATAGTCCTGGTTTCTGCAGAAGTATTTGTAATTCCCAAGTTTTATATGGATTATCAAAACATATTTCAGCCAATTGTTCACACAAATTTTACCTCACCTGCACAGCATTTCTTTCATGGCAATGATTGTTTGCCAAGATGGTGGTGTTCCTGCTCTCAGATTGAATTAGTGAAAGTCACTTCCTGGTTTATGAACAAAAATCTACTCATGCAGATATTAAGGAATGGCGTTAATAAAGAAACCCATCTGAAAAAAATAGCTCTTCAGACTTTGATCTAATGTTTGTGAGCCATAATCTTATTTTCCTCCCAGCTCTATTTTATTTATTTTCATTAAAAAGTCTATTTTTGTATTCTGGAGCTCAGACACCAGCTCCATGATGTCATTTGTCATGGTAAGTCAACAAGGTAAGGGAATAGAGCTGTGGTGCTCACTGCACTCCTGTGCAGTGATAAGTTTGCAACAGGGCTTCGCAACGAGGTGCGCAGGGCCTCCAGCTCAAACTCACCATAACAAGATGAGGGGGAATTAAGCATCTCAGGGCAGGGAACCGGGGACCAACTGACCAACACCAGAGGAACCTCCCAGAAAAAGGGCAGAACTTCTACCTTTTTCTGTGTGCCTGAGTGATGCACTTTATTATGTTCTTCTCGCAGTCCTTAATTTTTCCTTGGCATGAGGCTTTAGTGGCATTTAGATGAAAATTCAGAAAAAAATTTAACCACTAAGCCCTCCTCAGCAAAAGAGTGGCTCAGGCAATCACCTAAGGGTAAGAGAGCTGGCTATGAAATACTTGCTTTGCCTTGTCTAATGTCAGGCTTAGCACTTTTTCCATCCGTGTCACTGATGAGCACTTTGAATAAGGGATTGATCTCTTCTCATTGACTTTGGGTTTTTAATTTTCATTTTGGTTTGGTTTTGGTTTTGGTTTTGTTTTTTTTTAATAGGACACAAAATTGTTTCAATCAGGAGAGATTATTAAAAAAACTCAACTGTAGATAATAATCTAGTGGTAGGAGCAGCCTAGCTTCTTTGACAACAAAAGACCTCAGATCAGGCTCCTCTTTCAGATCAAGTGGCATTAGGGTTCAGATATCCCATAAGAATCCCCAGAGCACTGCTCTTTGAATTACTGCATACGGTCATCTTGTCTGAGTGTACCTGGTGCAGCTTAGATGTGCACTAAAGATGTATGCCAAATTGGCACTGGTGGGTTAAGTGGAGGAGGGGGAATACATGGAGGTTGCTAGATGGGTTTTGACAGGATCTGATGCTCTGAGTGACTGAGGATCTCCAGCACTTTGGTAGTTTTGTGTATGTTCATGAAAAGAAACTGTGTATGTAGACATAACCTCGTTTGGAAAGCAGCTACAGCAATGTGAGACGCAACCACAACTCCGTCTTTGGTTGTCATCCTTCAAGTTCCATAACGGAGCCCTTTGATGGTGGACTCCAGTACAAGGAAAAAACAGATTCACTTGAGTCAAGCTCTGAAGGAGCTGTAGTGAAGGTGCACAGCAATAGCCTCAGAAACAGAGCAGCTACAGATACCTTGCAAGCAAACGACTCACTATCTATGGTGCAAGCATGGTGCACATACAGACCTGAGGACAGATGAGCAGTGGTCTGTGAATGCCACAAAATGTTGCCCAGATGTTTAAAGAGAAATTTAGGTGCCCAATAAGACTGACATAAATTCAATGATTACTGAGATATTCTTTCACATTTACAGCGGCATATTTGTGTCTGGTGGATTGTAATAGTGATAAAAAGGATAAAAATATTTCCTAGGTGTTCTCCCTGATAATTCAAGTAATGATGGTGTATGTGGTTAACCTAATTCCCAACAAAAAGTATACTCCTAAACATATTCCTCTCCTGTGAGGGATATAGGGACAGAGTTTGTTTGCCTGTACAGATGTTTAAGAAAAGTATACTCAAAAAGTAGGGAAAAGACTTCTCTGACATTTGAAGTTTACAAAGTCCTATCGGTGTGTATTATCAGAAAAAAAAAATAAAAAGTGAGAAGAAATATCACAGTGAGAAGATTCTGTAATTTGGGATCCCTTGCCTCCAGAAAACAATCTCTGAACTTGCCAGATATATTCAGGAGATTAAAAGGAAAGGGAAGGAGTATTGGATGGCTACATATGAAATGGTTTTACTCTGCCAACCTGTTCTAAACCAATAATTCAATTTCAATAAGAAAATTGAAACCATGTGTCTGTCTTTATAGGAATGATTGGTAAATTACATTTGGTTAACCATTTTCTTCCTACTCGTTCCTAATACGGTACACTTCTTCATTTTTTTTACCTTTTTGCAGGACTAGCAATGAATCTTTTCATATTGAAAAGATCAGCACATATTTTATGCACAAAGATCGCAGTGCCAAATACATTTCTGCAGCAGACCACCTCCAGCAATAGTCTAAATAATGTTTAGAGAGGAGTCCACCTACAGGGGAAAAGTAGCCCAGACACCTATCCGATCAGAGATGAAGAGGCAAAGATGATGAAGTTATTCACTAAAGTAGACCCTATAGTTCTTCTGCCATCAGCAATATATTCAAGGAACTTATTGATAAGGCTTGTTTTCATGCAATAAATGTCTGAAGGATGAGGAAGGAAAAAAGAGGATGCACCATGTAAGAGTAAATGTAATCGGAGCACAAAAGCAGGTGGCTGACAGGAGATAATACAGCATATAACCTGTACTGTCAACTTGTCTTTTGTCTTCCAAAAAGAAAAAGAAAACAAGAAGTAAAAAAAAAGAAAAAAGAAAAAAAAGATAAATTCAGAAAGAAGGAATCAAGCTTTTCCTCCCTTTTTCAGCAGTCATTTCTTACTTAAACTACTATGTACTTATTCCTTTCTCCAGTGATGTCCTCTTGTCACCTAGAAAACCAAGCTTTATGAACAAATTTTGTGCTATTAGAGTCTATTGGAAAAGGTAAATGCTCTCACTGCAAATTCCGAAGTGCCCGTTGTCCATTTCATGGGGTTGCTGAAATACTTACACACAAGTAACAAAGAGGTTTCCTCAGCAAATTGCTGAGAACTGTTGGTAAAATTCCTGAAAGAACTGTGAATAACCTGTGTGATGAATGGGGTCGAGAAATCTCATCATCTTCATATATCTGAGGAGCGCTTAATTAATTCAAATGAAAAAATTAAAGGTGTATGAAGGGGATTAAGGCAAAAGCTGAAAATAAAAATAGATCTGCAAAATATTAGATCTCTCCTAGCCTCAAAAGAGATCAATTAAATCTTTACAAGAGAAAAGGCACTGAAAAGGTCTCCTGTGGGGCCAGCAAAAGTCTGAAGTGTAATATTTTGGAAATGCCATAATTTAAGGAGAACACAATGTGTTATTTTTACATGTTGCAGAACCCCACAACTCCACCTCCCTCTCCTGTTAAAAATGCTACCCAACTAGCTTAATACTCGCAACTCTTTGACACAATGTCCTGGATTTTAACACTTTCTGCCTATTTTATTTCCCATGTCTGCAGCAGTTCCAGAAGTCAGTCACCCCAGTGCTATTATTCTCCATAAATCAGAGAGGGGTGATTGATTCCTTTATAAATTATGTGTACCACACAGGAGACTGGCTGGTAAACACTGCGATAGTAAACAGGCCTTCTCTTTATACGTACATTTTTGAGAATCCTGCACAAAGAGTTTAAATTTCTGATGAACTCTTTGCTCCATCTCTAATTAGCATTAACACTAAAAACACTATTCACTATTCATATTTGCTCATCTCCTTATCTTAGATTAACCGCTGTTTAATATGTGCTTAAAATTATTCTGCACATCATCAACTGATCTATGTGAAACAGCACAGAGAACAAAAGAAGCTTAATCTTCCATGAAGCTTCAGTCAAGTGAAACTGTACATAATCCAGAGACAGTTTCTTTTTGATAACCTGCACTTAATACACACTGCATGTCTCCCCTCTCTCTGCCCCTGCATATTTTGAATCTGCTTATTAAAATAAAAAATAGCCCTGATTATTATTTTTTTTTTGCTAGATTTCACGCACTTTGGGCCTAATTGTGCAAACTCTTTGCATTGGGCACGATGGTTGAGCTGTCCCATGGACACGACTCTGTGCTAACAGCCGTGACACCAGCGGGACCACTTGCAGAAACATTACATCCAGGAAGAAAGACGACTCTGTGAGATGAGGCTTTAAATAGCGGTTATAGCTGCAAATGACTTGAGACACAAAGTTGCCGTTTGGGCTGCTAAGATGAAATAGAAACAAAAAACCCTAAACAAGATCCTTCCCACAAACAAGTAAAGTAAGAGGACATTAATGTACCAAATTATTAAGGTGTGACAGTGGAGGTTAGGCTCTTGTTAGTGACTAAGAACATAAATTGCATCACTGAATCCTGTGTTTTTCCAAATTACTCACTAAGTAAGTAAAAGAGGGCTCAACAAACGGTCGCAGTAAAACAAAACCAATTTTCTGTACCTTGAAATATTTTATATTTAAAAAAAAAAAGTCACCGGGGAGTTTTAGCAAGATTTTAATTTTTAATAACACGTCCCCCAGCGCCCTGCCGCATAACAGGGTAAATTAAAGCCCGAGACTGAGCGAAAGGCGTTTTTGCCCGTTTAGCCGAACCATCCCCTGGCAGGAGCAAGGTGCCGGCGAGCATGTCCCTGCGGAGAAGCGCACCCCCTTCCTCCGCGGCCCCTGCCCTGCCGCCCGCCCTCTGCCCAGGGGCGAGGGCCGGGCGCGGCGGGGCAGGGCGGGGCGCGAGGCGAGGCGGAGCGCGGCGGAGCGCGGGGCGGTGCGGGCGCGGGGCGGCGCGGGGCGGTGCGGTGCGCGGCGGGGCGCGGGGCGCGGACAATGCGTGCGCGGCCGGGCAGGGGGCGGCGCTCCGCCACTAGAGGTCTCTCTGGTTACAGCTTTCCCGCTCCTGCGCTCGTTAATTATTTTACTCAAAGGAACAATTCTGCCTTTTAGATTGGAATGCCTCACTTTAAGTGGTGTGCTAGAGAAAGATATAATGCCTCCTTAGGTTGTTCTCCTGCTGATGAGTAGATGTTGGGTTGACTGAATGAATCATCCTGGATATTTTAATACGCGATGGATATACTTTAGCAGGGAAGTTTGAGCTTTCACCTTGGCTTCCAAAAGGTTGAAAACTTGACCAGATAAAACAATACGCTATGGTAAAAAGTGCCTTACTATTGAGAGACAGACAGCATGATACTTCAAACTCTCCTGAGGACACCTAGGATCTGGCATATACTTAGATCCCATAATTGCAAATGTGAACCCTTTTACATTCATTTCTATTTCTTTTGAAAAAAAAAAAAAAAAGACATTTTCCCATATGAGTTGTCAGTAAAGTTCTAGTGTATAACTACTTCCATTTTGTCATGCATTTTTATTTTAATAAAATATGGGATATTAACTGTGGTAGTCATCATCTTTTTTTGTAACCTTATTATGAAAAAAAAATCAAAATTCT
The DNA here is from genome assembly GCF_964195595.1 of Calonectris borealis. Classification (NCBI taxonomy): domain Eukaryota; kingdom Metazoa; phylum Chordata; class Aves; order Procellariiformes; family Procellariidae; genus Calonectris; species Calonectris borealis. The sequence continues at coordinate 28,801,560 of NC_134312.1, forward strand.
TTGTTACCATGTTCTTAGTGTTTTAAATTCTTGTAGGATGTTGCTTCCCTTATGCTTGCGACACAGATGAAACACAACATCATCCAACTTACGTAAAGTTATGTTCTTCTGACTAATAAAAGCAAAGGACATGAAGAAAATTGAACGAAATGCAAACAGAATCCCATCCCCATAAACAAGGCAAACCATGTGCGAAGAAAGTACAGCAAAGCACATTGATATCAGCTAGAAGGCTATACAAATATCCATGGGATAGAAAGAATTTTCCAGTTTCCAAGAACGACGGTGGAAGAAAGGTGGAGAGCATCTTCTTAGCAAGGGGAGTTGCATGTAGGAGGTAAAGAAGAACATACTGCAGCAAATCAATGCCAGTATCATGCTGAAGGAAGTCAGAATAAGGGAGGCGATTCCCCTGTTAAACAGAGAGGTAAGCACTGTGCAACAGTGGGGGGAAACAAAGGGGTTTGAATTCGTAGCAGTAGGGTGATACAACCTGGCCAAAATTAGGAGATGAAAAAAAGCCAGAAAGTTACAGAAAAAGATACTGTAGCAAAAATTGCTGTGAACTGAGCAAGAAGGCACTGTAAGGGAATAATATGGGGCAATAATCACACCATTCAGGCTGTGCTGAAAGAATTCAAGCTGAAGTCTATTTCCTACTAACAAACTGTGAAGTGGAGTTACAACGCGAATACATACTCCCCACAATATCTTATTGGGATTGTTAAAACGATAGTATATGTCCAGACTCTGATTTCACTTACACTACTTTCACTGTAGTGCAGCTGGAAAGCTCAGTGGAGTTACTGCTTATTTACAGTCCTGTGAGATCACACTCAGTATCTTAAAAAGCAAAGACATTCTCGGTATTCCTTTTATGATTCCAAATTACTTGTTCTGTAACAAAAATATCTTTCTCCTAAAGAGTTTAAAGGGCCTGATTTTCCGTCTCTCTCACTGTTGCCACCTTTCCAGAGTGGGTGTAGAATGCTACCTTCCCAATTTTGCCTCCTGGCACTCAGTTTGCCTAAGCACATAAAGCTATGCAGGTGCTAGGTAGTAGAAAATCATGCAGTCGTAATTTTTAGTATAATTATGGTGTTTAAATATTTAATAGACCAAACTTTGGACCGTGATACTCCTACTACATGGCTTACTCAGAGACAGACACCCTGACTATGCTAAGGTAGGCTGATAGTTATTGTGAGACTATTGGCCTACTTTAACGAAGCTGCTGGCACCTGATGAGACACTGTTGTTTCACCTCTGCAGAGGGGAATGGCAATAGTGCAGCCGCCAACTTGTGTGTTTAAATTCTGTTGTTCATGGAAAGAAAAAGGTATGGTTTTGAAGTCAGAGAGGACAATGCTGAGGGTAAAACCAGTAGCCTGTAGGAGAGCAAGATCACTAAACTCAGAGCTTTCCTGCAAGCAGTGAGCATCTTCTTGCCTCAGTGTGGAGAGGGAAGTCCCTCTGTCCCTGACTAGTGTAAATCCTGGGAGGCTGAGAAGGCTGCACAGTCCTCTGAGCCCACTGGCTGCAAATGTCTTTCCATTATGTAGGAGGAAGGTGGGGGTAAGAAACCTTCTTCATGCTCTCCTTCTGCATGAGGAGGCCATTTTTGTTTCAAAGTCCTGGTAGACGTTCAATGCAGTTAATTTCTCTATCCTTTAAAGTAGTTCCACACGGATCGTTGTAGCCTGAGGGCTGTCATTACTGCTAGGGCTTACAGAAGGGGAAAGAAAGACCAGATTCATTATTCATTTGTACTAAAGGGAGAGGGAATGAATCCAGAGAGACAGAGTGGTCATAGGCAGAACCCAGTTTTCCCGATTCGCAGTGTATCCACTGGGCTATGCTGCTTTTGGCATGCGTCAGGGGTAAGAAATGCATTAAGTACAAGTGTCTGTCCAATAAGCTGTGTAACTCCTACCCATCTCCTGGGGCAGAGCAGCCCCAGTACTGCTTTGGAGTAGGGACTGCAAAGTGACAGCTAAGGCTGAGAGCCCTTGCCTCGCCTGTTTGGGGAAACATCCCAGCCCAGTAAGTGATGGGGAAGGGCTGCCACATCCTCAGCCGGAGCTGGGTACAGCTGTAATGGTGATACAGAGACAGCAGCATTTTCTTCAGCTCACGACCCAGAGTATGTGCCCCTTAGTTTCTCCCGTAAATCCATGGCTGCTAACTGCTGCATTAAATAGACCCATGACCCCAATATTTTTAGTTCATCTTTTCCTGGACTCTGGCTTGGCTATTACTATAAATTAGGAAAATGAGAAAGGATTGTATTATCTCTGGAAGTGTCCTTGTTCTGCAGACCCCTCACCTGGTGTCAGTAGTAGCTACAGCTTTCAATTAGCCTACTCCTGTGATTTGCAGGGTCTTTTTTTGGTTGGGTTTTTTTTTTACATTCATGTAGGACAAAAAATACATGGTCAGCGTTGGAGGTTTATAGGTGATGTTCTTTAGCAGCAGTGCTAGCCAAATTGTTATCCTATGTTACTTTTTCGGGAAGATGTTTCTCTGCATGTTAGACACCACAATGGCTTTGATGGAGATTTCTGGGAAAGGTCGCAATTGTCAGAAAATCCAGTGGCCAAGGACAGCCTCTGAGGAGAAGGCCACCATGCACCACAAGAAGGTCATTTTACCCAGAGTAGGAGCAAGAACACCTCCCAAGATGCTGTGGAGAATATGTGTGCTCTGGAGACAGGTTTTCATCTTGTAAAATAAAAGAGGAGAGAGAAGTTTGCAAATTAAAAAGCTCAAAAGAGAATAATATTGGCTAGGGAAAAACATCCTTATATTTTGATGCAGAGAAATTAATTCCAGAGGCTTCAGTTTGTGCATGCTGCTCTTTGGTAGAGCTTGGTGCTTTCTGATCCAAGCTGGTAGCCTACCCACTGCTGTACGGACTCTACGGACTGGTCTGGCCGCTGGTTTGGCAGGATCAGGTCAAGTATCCATCAGTGACTTTCTTATTGAAATATGGGTTAAGCTTTACAATTGCCAGCTTAGAAAAGGGAAAAGCCTATGTGTATAGTAACTCCTTTGCCTGGGAAACGCTAGGTGTAATAGTTCATGTGTAACCACCAAAGGTCCAGGATCCAATACCCATGGAGAGTTTGAGAGAGAGAGAGAGAGTCTATTTTCATCCCATTTGCTGAAGGTATCACAAATTTTCTCGCTAAGGTAGATTTTTCATTGCTATTCATTGTTAATGGAAGTTCCCCATTCTGCCTATGCAAACCAAAATATTGCCTTCTGGTCACCTAGTTACATATTCTGCAGCAGATTATAAGGCTTTTGAACTTTGTCTGTAACCCTACTTCACCAGGACATATCAACCATCAGTCAGTTTATGTATAGCTCTGCATAGGTAGTAAGAGAATAATATTATAGCTGAGATCCACTATGAGCCTAAGGAAACAAAATTCTCATGATAATATTAATTCTGACTTAAAGGAAATATTTGGAGATGGCTTCTTTCCCTGGATGAATTGTTCTATGGAGACTCCTTAGCCATCACACTTGCATTGTTTTCGTGTTTGGGATATTACCAGTCTGTTGGGTTGGCATTAAATTTCTGTTTATGAGGAAAGAGAATCAGACAAAAACAACCTCTGAATTACCATAGAAACATCTCTCTTAAGCTTGATTTCCACACAAGTAAGTATAAAGTATACCAGCATACTTATTTAAAGTGTGGATATATGTCTGCGCATTTGTTGGGACTGAGCTTTCAAAAAACTCTTTGTCAGTAGCCATCTGATACATAAATGGCTTTGTTTACAGCAAAATGCTGGCATAAATAAATAGGAATATTGAACCAGAACAATTGCCTTTAGCAGCCAGTGCTGTAAATCATACACAAGCTGTCACCATGAGTTGAAACACGTCTGCATATTTAGTACCATGTTTAGCTTGCCTAATCAGAACAATATGTAAACCGTTAGTGCAGAGGAGAGCTTGCCAAGCCAAAAATTATTTACAAGTTGCATTTTGTGTTTCTGGAAATTTTCAGCAAGAGAGAGGAGAGGAGAGGAGAGGAGAGGAGAGGAGAGGAGAGGAGAGGAGAGGAGAGGAGAGGAGAGGAGAGGAGAGGAGAGGAGAGGAGAGGAGAGGAGAGGAGAGGAGAGGAGAGGAGAGGAGAGGAGGGGAGAGGAGGGGAGAGGAGGGGAGAAGAGGGGAGAGGAGGGGAGGGGAGGGGAGGGGAGGGGAGGGGAGGGGAGAGGAGGGGAGAGGAGGGGAGGGGAGGGGAGAGGAGGGGAGAGGAGAGGAGGGGAGAGGAGGGGAGAGGAGAGGAGAGGAGAGGAGAGGAGAGGAGAGGAGAGGAGAGGAGAGGAGAGGAGAGGGAAGGGAAGGGAAGGGAAGGGAAGGGAAGGGAAGGGAAGGGAAGGGAAGGGAAGGGAAGGGAAGGGAAGGGAAGGGAAGGGAAGGGAAGGGAAGGGAAGGGAAGGGAAGGGAAGGGAAGGGAAGGGAAGGGAAGGGAAGGGAAGGGAAGGGAAGGGGAGAGAAGGGGAGGGGAGGGGAGGGGAGGGGAGGGGAGGGGAGGGGAGGGAAGGGAAGGGAAGGGAAGGGAAGGGAAGGGAAGGGAAGGGAAGGGAAGGGAAGGGAAGTTTGTTGTTAAATAGGGAAAAATGCTTTGATTTTGGTAATCAAGCAAACAGAGAATGTTTTTCTTGACGATGCAATAAGTGTGGGCCAAATCCCCAGTTGATATAAATCAGAACAGTCAGTGAAGCTGTACAGATTTATACCACCTATAATTCTGTCTGTTAAATTTTTACTTTCTGTTAAATTCAGAGGAATATAAACAAATAATTTAAAGCCACATGTATTTTTCAGCTTAGGAGAAGCAGCATGCAGGTCAACCGGAGGAAAGCGGCATTTGGGCTTCGGATTGGTTTGCCTGGTGTTGGAGTTTGGAAAGAAGTGCGAGGAAGGGAGATGAAACTTTCCCACTGTCATCAGCTGGCACAAGGACCAGGCATTCATCACTATACAAAGTAATATGATCGAGTACACAATTTCCACTGTTATGTGACCTGAAGAAAATTTCAATAACCACTCTCATTTTCATATAATAAATCTTCATCTATTTTTACGGACTATAAAGAGCACAGAATTATAGCACAGATTCCTGCCTTGAGTATTTGCTGTTTACAAATTGGATTTTCTTTTGTTTCTGAGCATGCTATTCCAGCAGAGAATCCTTTGTAAATGCCTAATCGCTTTGTAGGCCACACACTATTTGATCTTGGTGGTCTATGAAGAACAATAAAAGTAGACTTACAATAGCCTTCTTTAAATCATGCTTGGCACTTGACCATGAACATGCATGTATTCTGAGGTTTCCATTTATTAAAAATCCAGCACTTTTTATTGAGCAAATTAATGGTTCAAAATCACAATGAAATACCACTATTACAGCTGATCTTACCTAGAAAAATATGGCACTAAACCTAACAAGAATGAACTGTTCTCTCTCCATTTTACATATGCTGCCGACATCCATATGTGGTGTTACAAAAACTGTCTTTGGCCTTTTTAGAAAAATCTTAATGTGTATTTAAATGAAAACATAAGTGGGCTACAATCCTCTGAAGTACTTTATTCAATTAACTCTTTTTTTTCTTTCCTCAGTAGAAAGATTTGAATTATTTTATATTATTTTGCTCCCTGAAAGTCTCTAGTGTGATTACTATGATGATGCTATTTGTGCCACTCCAGGTACATTTATGTCATATTTTTCATTTATAACTCCTTGATTCAGATTTTTACGATGAAACCATTAGGAGTCCAGTCCTGTAAAAAAGACTTAGACCCAGGTCCTGGAAAAACACATACACATATGCTTAACTTGACTGCTGAGAGTAGTCCTGGTAGTGAAATTAAGCGTGGCTGTAAATGCAGTACTGTGACTTTCTCTGTTTCAGTAGCCCTGCTAGCTGCAATGGGACGACCAGCACAAAAAATTAAGGTTGGCCATATTGTGTAGGTCCAAGGCTGAAGTTTTCTCTGGGATGAAACTATAAGATCTTAGCTCAAATGCAGCTGATCTTAAGAAAAAAATGGAAGCAAATTGTTTCAGCTGTTATTATGTCACACAAATGAAAGATATAGGAATGGTGGGATATTAGGTGTCTTTTTTAGCTTATGAAACTTAAAAAAATATTTTTAAATTAAATTTTGCAGGTCATTAGTCTTTAAAAGGCAGAGAAGTGTTGAGGGCTATTTTGAAAATGCCAGATAACTAATATTTTTTCTAACTGGTCATTCATACACACATACACTCACAACCTAATTTTAAAAATGATAAATTTCATAACTGCTCGCAGATTGTTCTGTATATGCAGCAGCCAAATAGACATGAAATGCTGAAACAGATTTAATGGAGCAGTTGTAGTCTATTGGGGTTAAAAAATCTCGTGTCTACAAGAATTTAAATATGCATTTAAATAATAGCCCATAATAATTCAAAGAACTCCTATGCTGTATAGAAGAAATAGAACAGTTGATAATAGAAAGTCAGCCAAGATATCATGAAGATATTTGGAGAACCCCATAGCATGGGGGTTCGCAGGGTAGGGAATGATGCCACGGACAGCAGTGGCCCTTACTTACCAAGGCTGTCCACTTGGCTTGCAGAGAGGCAATTCAGCAGCCAGATTTTGAGCCTCTTGCTCACATTCCTCTGTGGTTATTCATTCACACAATGAGTCCTATTAAAACCTAAGGGACTCCTTGGGAGCATAGTGTTTCTTGCCTGTGGGCAATGGGTTCTTGATTTGGCTCCAAGAAAGTGAGATCTAGCAACATTGCACTGCCCAGCTGTGGTAAAGTGTTTTGGTAAATTGGCATATAGTTTTGGCAAATGAGACATGCTAAAAGACATCTGTTCCAGTGCACCGTTTCCAAATTAGCACATGTTTATCATCTCTGTTTACCGAACAAATGTAGCAAACAGGGGGTCAGAATCCTTGCCAGCATTTTGGGATGCGTTTTTTGTATGTTAGCAGCCCCATTTGCTCATATTTTCTCCTTCTTGGTATATTATGTTTTTTTCTTCTCTGTATTTTCTATACTCATACTTTCGAGTCCCCAGTTTGCTAATGAACACTGACACAAACACCTCCTTGATTACAAAGGCACTAGTCACAACAGTAAAGTTATTCATGAGTTTAAACTCATGAAGAACTGTGCCTGTAGGATTAGTGCTTTAATTTAATTTCCTTTTTTTGTTGTTTGTTTAATATTTAAAATTGATTTAAGTAGTTTTTGTCATTATGATTAAATACAGGTGAAGAGAAGCATTTCTGGGTACTTATCTTCCTTTCATCTTTATTAAAGTTTTTCCTTTATTGAACTGGAAAAATATTAAACTTTTCACCTTAGACAGCAGGTTGAAGTATGACAGTGTAATCCAGATGGGAAACACAGGAAGACTTGGATAAAAGAAAATGAACTGCAAAGGGGCTCAAGCTGACGAAGTTGACAATGCTGTAATACTACCTTTGACTCGGTCTCAAGCTGTTTGTTTTTGCAATGAACACAAGTTTCCATTATAACATTTGCCTGTATGAAAAACTATGGCAAGATTTTGGTTTCCATGGTGACACTTCTCTTTTTCATACATATTTATCATTAAAAAGCAGGAAGCCCACCCTTTTCTATCCGAGAATGTTACTTTTAGCACTTAATAATTGAAGGTAAAGCTGATTTATTTTTTATGTCAGGGTGTCTTACACACTTTCCTCTATCAGTGAAAACTCCTGCAGTATTACAGTCATTTATTGTAAGTAAGGAGTTTATTCCATACATTACTTCCGGAAAACATTTCCAGGTTTTAAAACTGCAGAGCGGCCTGCCTTTCCTCCCCCCAGTTTCAATTGGCACCACAGGGTATCAGGGCTAAGCTTTCAAACTATTTCAGAGCACACACTGCTCTATACACAAAGCTTTTGGCTTCATTAATATGACATGCAAGAGACGCAACATTTCTGGTTCTTGCCAGTGACCAGAGAATACTTGGAAGAGTAAAACATTTCATGGAATTAACCTTTTTGGAAACAGAAATGCACTGTCTTTACCTGGCTGGCAATATCTTTTGCATTTACACAGCAGCATTGCTATCTTTTTCTCCTCCACAACAGAAATGAAACTAATAAATAAGCTAGGATGGCCACTGTGTCGGTTTTCCTATTCTTCAAATCCATACTTCAGTTGGCAATTTGCTAACATTTCTCCAGTGAAAAAAGTTAGAAACTCAATCCAAAACAATTTTTCCATTCTCAGGTTCCCAAGCTGATGCCTTTTATTAGCAGAGCTTTGTATGGTGGAGGAAAGATACCCTGGTGAAATATGTTGTCTAATTAGTTTTGAATCTAAAAGCACCAAGGATATGTGACATAATTAAATATACAAATGCTACTTGAACCTAAACAATTCTTACAGAAATTGAGGTAACATCAGAATGATACATTCAGAAATGTATTAAGCGGCAATGAGTAAGGTCTGTACACTATATATATTATCTGCAATGGGTCAGTCACTTTAGGTGCCTCAGTGTGTCCTTAGTATTTACAGTATTTTGCAGGTTTCCTAGTGCTTCCCAGCATAACTGAAAAAAGGATCTTGTAAATCCATTACAAACTGGTGCCGTGAATCTAGCCTGAGATATTTGGCCAAACTGGTGGAATAGAGTATGATTTGGGATACAGTTACTATGCAGTTATGGTGATAAGTATCATATAAAAATGCAGGTATTTATTAACTTAATGGCTGGGAGTCATTACAGCATTACTCAAGTCAATGAGTATTGTAAGTACAATGCAACTGGAGATGAGTATCAGAAAAACGAGGATTAAAAAATCCTTAGGAAGAGTTGTTACACGTGAAAAATCATGGGTACTTCTATCACTGCTTTCTTTCCGGCTTAAATCCAGACTAGCCCGTCTGGCCAGCAGAACTGAGCTGAGCGATGACTTAGGCACCCCCAGCGTAAGAGCTGCAGTGCTGCGCACAGTGAGGGCTCCTCGCCGTGATGGGAAGGGGCACGGTGAGCACAACAGGTTCTCCAGCCAAGGGCCCATTTCACCGCCTCACGTCAACTCCTTCAGACCTCTGGGGATGGGAGATACATGTGGATGAGAAGAAAGCAGCAACGCAGTGCTGACACATCTGCACTGCACAGATGGAACCGTGCTGCCTGCATGGAAGTGAAGGGCGATGAGACACCTTTGTTTTTCTCCTTGAACATCTCCTTCCAGCTGTAGGGTCCTGGGGGGAGCTGCTCTTTGTGAGTGGCCGCTGTGAGGACCCTGTCCCCTGACGGTGCAGCTCCTCTGAGAGACTGTGGTTTCCCCTTGTTTGGGAGATCAGATATTCTCATTTAAGAAATTTTTTTGTTTGTGTTTTTTTCTTCTTTTTTTGGGGGGCGGTTGAGCAGAATTTTTATACTGTTATGCATTTAGGAGTAAAGAAATAAAAACTATTAGAAAAATAGATCAAACATTAGATTTACATTACAGTAAACAGACAGCTAGATAGCTAAATAGATGCACATACACAGGTATGTACTTCCCACCTACATTAGTGGTAATGTATTGGTGGGCAATGCAGTAGTGAGAAGTATCAGTAAAGTTATTAATATAGGACAGGCCAAACACAGGATTTTTTATGTATATATATATATATATATATGTATAAAAACTGTAGAATTAGTACATGTGAAGTCAGCAGTTGAGGTTTTTGAAAGCAGTATCTACGTTAAAGTTTATAAAACATTTTTGAACTATTCAATGTTTTTAGTTTAACTCTCTCCATTCTTTTCATATAACTCAATAAAGACAATTTTTTTTTCTTTCTGGTAACTTGGTTGCTCACACCACATGCAGCTGGTTCAGCCTAGGCCTTGGTCTTTTCTTCTGGATTTATTTATCTTTCATTGTAGAGCAGAGGTGGTCTTTCATATATGCACTAATAATGTTTACATTTCTAAAATGGAACACAGACTTTCTCTTGAGGTAAAAGATCACAAGGTCAAGGAAACTCAGAGATTAGATCTTCTGCCTAAGCAGACTGCAATGTAGTAAAACTTTGGAGATCTTGATCTGTAATGCTAATACCCTGCTTCAGAGCCAAAGGCCAAAGCCTTTTGTGAACAAGCATTTTTGTTAAAATTGCCTTCTAAAATGTCTTTTAATTACCCCCTCACACCAGTGAAACCCCAACCAACCTAACCAGCAATTGGGAGCATTAGCGTATTTCAGCTTGGTGCTATAGCCTCAGCATGATCCAGCCCTGCTAGAGAGGGAGGCCAATCCGCCAGCTGCCCACTCACACCTCCTGCCCACTGCTAATGGAAGTGCATTGGTGGCAATGAAACAACATGAAATGTTAGTAAACTCACTAGTAATATAGGCAGATCAAACACATAATGGTGATTTTTATAGAACAAGTGCACCCATCAACAGCTTCAAAATGAAGATAGCGAAAGTCAACATCTTGGAGACTGGGCTGTTTGGGTAGCAACGTCCCTAAACAATTAAGTCTGACATGCTGCAGAAAATCTCTAGAGGTAGGTTAACTCATGAGTTTTGAATTAATTGGTGGTTACATTTAATTCATTCAGATATGATGAGACTAAATTAGTAAAAATATGTGGGATAACATTCAAGCAGATTTTCCTAGGAAGACTTTTTGCCCTGCATAAACATTGAGCATCATGTCCATGATGTGCATGTCGTTTCCACAAACAGTCCAAGTATACATCTTGTTTTCCTCTCAGCCCCCATAGTGTGCTTTGGGATGGAAACTTGTAGGCCTTGCTCAGCCCAGTTTAGATTTTGTGCCTGTGCCTAAGTCAAGAAGTTGAGTTTAACTTTCTCTGTTGGACTGTTATATCTGTAATAGTTTAAGACTATAAGAAAGGCAAAGTAAATGGCAGAGGTAACATCTGTTATTAGAGAATCTAAGATAGTTGAAAGACACAGAGGATCTAGAATAATTTCTGCTATTTTTACTTGCTTTCTTTCAAAAAAAAACCTTTCAAATGAACATATAAAAAAAATTTCAACAGAAAGAGATTTGCCTAAATTATCAGCTTTTTGACTGAAGTATTTTGACATTTTTGATCTGAAATACTGTTTCTAGTTTGTCAGCCGGAAACAAATGTTTGTTTTGGGCAATATCAATCTGCTTCATATTTCGAGTGCCTCATGGGAACAGTAGTTCTCAGACTCTTGCACCCTCCTTGTTCCCTTGGTCATGCTTCACAGTCAGACCACGACTCTCATGGTCAGCAGTGGCCACTCCCTAGTAATGAATTACTACAATGTTCAAGGGAGAGAATATGTAAATTCCCCTACTTGCAAAAAGCCCCCGTTGCTGGGCTTTGTGTAGGAATTTTTGTTGCAATGCTGAGAAAAGAAAACATTTCCTTTCCTGTGGTTAAGTCTGCAAAACCACTTGCCTGTTCCCCTGCAACTTCCCTCTCTCTCTTTGCAGAAAGATCCTTCTTTGTCTTGCAAGGGGCTGTGTGTTTTGTGTGGTCCTTTTATATCCCTGAAATCTAAAAGCACCTTTCTTTTGTACTGAAACACATGTAAGGCATACTGTGTGTGGATGTTCCAGCTGTATAACTCTATACAGATCACAGAGGAGTCATCCAAACTTGCAGCCATTTATTGGCTGAACAGGAGAAAGTGGCTTCTGTAAATGGTGAATGAAATGGGGACTATTAACCTTCCTGGAACCAAGTCCGTGGGTACAAAATGTGTGCAGCACACCGGAGATAAGAAAGATAGGATGTATGCCTGAGCAGAATCAGAGGCATTTATTTAGTTGCAACCATGATGAAAATGGAGCCAAAATCAGTCACTGCAAACCCAGACAACTTCAGGCTAGAGTTCTGATTCCAGCCAGTTTCTAAAAATAACATGAAAGCTGTGGTTAAAACTGATAAAAGCTTGGAAATACCAAGCTACAGCTGGTCACCGGGCTTGATTCACTGCTATATTAAAGCCCCTTTAAACATCTTTGGCAGGGCAAAGGGTCTTTAAAGTGAGTGTGAATTATATGGTTAAATACTTGCAGCTGATTTATCATCACTTGTGTTGCTGTATAGGGTTATGGAAGTACATGTTGTCTAGTCCTATTTTCCTAAGCTGTGCAGGTCTAAGGAACTCGTGTGTTTGCAGGATAGCTGCAGCTGGAATACACAGAACGCAGCATGGTGTGGGAGGCTCAAGCTCGAAACAAAAGCTCACACTTCCCAGTATAGGAGATTGTAATATACCAAATTATATCGACATTTAAATTAAATTATTTGTATTAAGTAAAAATTAAAATTGTTAGTAACAAATTTAGACTGCATTCTATGTAGGTTTCTGTATCTGGCTACAATAATTGTACATATATAACTAAAATTCAAGAAACATATCATACTCTTCAGAGATCTCTTTTTTAAAGATGGTAAAAGCCTAAAGTTCACTCTGTAAATACCATCTAATTAAATGATTTCACCTTAGTTTTAACATCATTATGCAAAATGCCCAGACAATGTTTTTCTCTGGGTTCCACCTAATCCAGCTGAATCTGTTTTAAATAGCTATAATTGGTGATTTTCTAGATCAAGGGTCTTACTCAGATCAATGACAGTAGCTTGTGTATATTGATTACTAACCATGCCCATGAAAATATCATTTGTTACCTCGGGAATGATAGTGGAATGAACAAGCTAACTCCAAATTAGAAGGGGATCAATGTGTTGCATGTAGATAAAAAGAAGCATGTTACCTGAGAGAGCATCAATTTTTCATGGACTGTGGATAAAACACGAAAGAAAAAGGAATTTACTAGGTCAGACACTTAATTACTGAGGTCCTGTATTATTTTTTCTAGCAAAAGAGTGAACCAAGTTCATTTTTCAGTCACAGAGAAGGAGGAAATTCTCTAAACCATGCTGAAACCTATGGGGCATATCCATTAAAAGTGAAGATACATGCTGTGGTGTTACACTCAAAGGTTTAGAAACAGAAACTAGTGTATCATCTTATAATAAGTACTCCTGGGCAGACATACTAAGCCACCTAGGTGTGAACAGCTTACGCACATAAACATCCCAAATGTGTTCAGGCCTCCAGGAGAAGCTCACTTCTCCCCTTTTCCTCAGACGTATGAAATTAGGAGTAAAGTATATCATATTCAAAAAGTACACCAAATTCAAAAAGTATATCATATTGGAATTGTATTCACAAACATGCTTCCTTGAAAGCACATATTTCAGAATATTTCTCCCCTTACTCTGGACTTGACACCGAGGTGGATTGGCAGATCATGGCAGATCAGCTTTTTTGCTGTAAATGTGCAATAGAAGAAAGATTCAGTCCACAGCTCAGCAGCACGTACTGCAGTTTCAGGGAGGACGAGGTGTTCTACAAGGGAAAGGGGCATGAAGGACAAAGTATACGTTGTGCAGAGCGGCTCTGCTGAAGCGCAGAGCAACCCAGAGGCAGAGGAAATGGGTTTGCCAAGCGGAGGAGCTGCAGATGTCCCTGAGCCACGATGGAGGATCCCCTATCTTTGCAGACAGGTCCATGCTGCCAGCTGGCTCTGGGTGGTCACTGGGAAAACCTGCTGCTTGCTCTGTAGCAAAGGTGAGAGGAAGAAGAGACCTCCTTTACCTGGGGAATGATCTGATGGAAACATCCCAAAGGCAAATTCTGTAGTGTTTTGGGACTGTGGCCTTTCGACTGTCTTGGTTGTCCTTTCTGCTATGCAGATGGCAAACACCCATGTGTTAGGCTATGCTACTAGACTCAGAAGGTAATTCTTCCTTCTTTCGTGGCAGTAATGTGAGTTCTAATCTACAGGGACTTAGCTTATCCCCCAAAATCACAATTTCCTGATGCACTCCAGACCTACCTAGTGGTATCTGTAGGAAGTTACTCAAGTCTAAAGTAACACAATCTTTATGTGGTGCTTTAATGTTGAGGAAAAATAATGCAGGTATTGTAATCAGTGAAGAGTGATGAACTGAAAAAGAGTCTAAATTGTTAGCCTGTTTTTCATTACTTTTCTACCTGATCTCCACCCTGTGAAATTTCCATAGCATTTCTTTCACATTGCGGTGTTGTGAAATGTATGGAATATACTGGCAAAATATCTGTTTTCTGATTTTAGCATGAGTATTCAATTTTTTTCCCATCCTAATAGAAAAGGGGAAGGGAAGGGAAGGGAAGGGAAGGGAAGGGAAGGGAAGGGAAGGGAAGGGAAGGGAAAGGAAGGGAAGGGAAGGGAAGGGAAGGGAAGGGAAGGGAAGGGAAGGGAAGGGAAAAGCTTTCCAGAGTGAAATTAGAAATATTGACTGTTTTCTGAGCGAAAGGTACAAGATAAAAAAGAAAATATTTTATTAATTACACACTTTTATTTGCTCCTGTGATTTTGGACCCTGCCTGTGGTATTTTAATTAATTTGGGAATTTGGCAATAATCAGTGAAATTAGAGGTGTTATTAAAATCAGGAGAAATTGCATAGTTTTCAGTCATATTAGCTTGAAGGATTTCCACTCTGTGAGCTGACATAATCCTAAACAGCCTGTATCTCTTCTCAGATTTGCTTTTGACAGTGACAGAGTAAATAGAGAAAACAAATGAATACAGGTTTTCTACTTTGTTAGGGAAGACTACCATGTAGCCACAGAGTTTGCAGATTATTCACTACCACTCCAAATAAACAATCTTCCACAGTGTTACTCCCCTAAAATATTTTTGGATGGATGAAACAAGTCAACTACATTCACCCACTGATAGAAAAGCATGAGAAGCTGAAAACACAAGTACTACTGTGGCTCAGAGAATTTATAGCTTAAAGTAAACAAGTTAGCTCCAATGTTAATCCTTTATTTGTTTTTAAAAATTGAAGAAGGTCATAAAAACAACTTACAAAGAAGAATTTGGCATCTGGGCATATTGAAGGAGTGAGATCCTCGTCAGAAAAGAACGAAGTGTTGATATTAGTCAGCTAAACTGGATTCATGCTGTTTTTTGCTTCTGCTGCCGTTGTTTTTGCTTTGCTTCCAAACGTTAGTCAAATACTAGCTTTCTGCTTTGTTTCAAGCAAGATGATTAAATGTAGATGCTAGCTAGCTTGCAAAAAGGAAAGATTGTCCCAGAGAATTAGCACCCTTATTATATGGTTCAGATTTTAAATCAAAATTAACAAATAAGACTGTCATGCTATTGTATATGAACCATAGGGCAATTTTTACATGTATAAACACTGATTAGCATTTCACTTCAATTTGTTAATTTAATTAGGCATTTTCAGAATTTTTAAATATTGTTTGAGTAGAACTCCTGTATTTAAAGCTTTTATATGAAGGTCACATGGGCAAATCTTGTTTTGCCAGGTGGACTGTCTACAGTGTACAGAGTCTTGATAAAAACCAGCTGCAATTGCCTGATACTGGTTAAGACTCAAAAATCAGACTGTGCAAACAAATATATCTTGGCCCTAGATACTTGCCACATCTGCCAACAATTAGCTATATATCAGGACTAGAAAGGGGCACAGAATAAACAAGATCTGATTTCAGAATAAGCAAATAAACAAGGAGCTCTGCATCATTATTCATCAAGTGGACGTGGAATTACCTAAGTTGTAGGCTTAGGTTCAGAGCTGTCAATCCTTGAGGTTTAGCTAAAAGTATTAGGTAACAAAAGATCTGATTGACAAATACTTTGCAGATGCTCTGGGAGCACGTTATCCCACCTGCTTGCCTGCTCAAGAGTGCCACCCAAACACTCAGCCAGGGTGCTTCTGGGGGACAGATGCTAGGGGCGAACTGGCTGCGGCAGCAGGAAGAGCCATTTCTGAAGAGCTTCTCATCACAATTGTTAGGATTTCTACAAATAGTGGTGTCATTATGCCACCGGTATGGTGAGATATCCATCTGTTCAGAATTAGGCGGGAATCTAAAACAAATGAATGCTAACATTTTGGACTGAAAGGTAGTTTTTAAACCAAAGTGTTTTATGAGGATTGAAGGAGGGAGGGAAGCTGAGACTCAGTGAAAATACTGAGGTTTCCTGGCTTGCAAAGTTAAGTTGCTGTGTAAAGAAATCATGAATCCTGACTCTCATCTTGCAGGCAAGCTGTTCCAAGTTTTGAAGATTTTCCAAAACATTTTGACCTGTTTCTGGAGAGCATGAAAATGAAACAATGTTGGGTTTCTGTAACAAAGAAGCATTTAATAACAATAAAATTGACAAATAATAGGCCACGGTTACTTTACTATCTAGACAAAGCAAGTCTTTCTGAGATCGTGTTTCACTTGAAAGATTGTATTCAATTAAAATCAAAGCAGGAAAGGAATTTTATTGCCTGCATGTAACGTGGGATATGATATAATGACCTTCATTCAAACTCCCAATCATTAAAACTCTCTAACTGGTAACTGGGGAGGACTTCAAATTCAGGTCCAATAGCTGCAAAATATGAATAAAAGTTATAGCTTAATTGAATCAGTGATTCTAAATATTAATATACAAATGTCATGAGAAAATCAGGTGCATGGAAAAATAAGTTTTCGCTCTAATGTATTACATTTTATTTTGAATAATTCTTCAGCTGACTTGTGCTAGGTAAAAGATAGTAAGACACTGCACAGTGTCAGCTCTCTCTGATACCCCAATTTTATTCTCTCTAATGAACCCTCTGATGGTTGGCAACAGCAGTAACCTGCCAACATCAAAGAAAGAGCTACTGCTCTCTTGCGCAATGCAATTTCTATAGTGGACCAGGTCCAGAGCTCAATTATGCTAGAGCAAATCAAGAGTAAATATCCTTCTGAGACCTGATCTAAATGGCATATGAGAAAAGGCATTTTTGTGTCTATGGAATGGGAATTAATGACCATGTTTTTTCATTACTAGATTGATAATGGTCATATCATATTCAAGGACCCTGATTGCATATTCCACTGAAATCAGCTTCAAGATTCCCACTGATTCTGGCCAGCTTTCAGTCAGGTTTGCAGACAGCAAACAGGCGGAGGTGAGTAGGGTATAAGTTATTTTTCCTAAGCTTTGGGGAAATCAATTTTATTCAGTGTATCTCTGAATTAGGACACAGGCCTTAAAGAGGCCTCAAAAATAATTTCCTGTCCTTTTGTACAATGTCAGAGTCAATGCAAAAGCTCATAATGACCTATTTAGATTTTATGGGATAACCAGGCTTAAGGGTTGCAATCATTATGTTTTCTCATGGATCAGAATGAAGAACATGTCCTGGTCAATAATACTGCAGTCATGTTCAAAAGGAAAACTAAGAGCTTTCCTCAGAAACACAAGTTTCAGAGAGGGGGATATGATACCTCTCCTCCACACCTCAGGTTGCTGTGTTCAAAGTTCAGAGCTCACAAGGAGATGAAACAGAGTAAAACCTGAATTCTGAGCTTACCTCACACTGCCTTAGAAGTCTCATATATACAATGGAATATTTTGTCTGAGTTAATTAAAAAACACTCTTTTCATCTTAATAACTGTATTTAACCAACTCGGTTGAAAGTTGCTTAAAAAATCAGAAATTGGAAAGGAGCTCATTAAAAAGTGAATTAGCATTTCACTGATTTGAGTTTAATATGATTACATTTATATAGCACAGAAAAATTACCACTTTATTAGAAGTGATTTGTATACTTAACTGCTGTATGAATTCACCTTTGATGTAGTGGAATAACATTTATGTTAAGTATTATAAGGTAATTAGTCCTGCTCTGTTCTGCTTCTAAACAGTGAGTTATTAGATGCATGTGATATGATACAAGTCTTATGATTTGTGGCCCAAAAAACTCCATGATTCTATTGGGATATGTCTCTGTAATGGCTTATTCTTATTCCAGGGAAACGATTACTTTAGCAAAAGTCTTATAAACCCAATGTTGATCTGAAAGGATGCAAAGCCTTCTTTTTCTCTCTACCCAGTCAAGGATCTGGAAACTGTCTGCAAGAAGTTTGGCATGGTGTTTCTACTGGGGAAGACATTGTGGCTGAGTGACAGTGCAGTCAGAAGCTGTCTCAACACCTGGTGCCCCAGGGAAGTTCTTCTCTGGCTTTCATGTCCTAAAATAAAAGTGCAGAAGAAAAAAGAAAAGTATAAACATATATTGCATATTTCTAGAGGATATGCGATCAGCTTTACCTTCCGGTCCTTCCTGATGCTTGCAAATGCAGAGGAGTATTTTTAAACTGCATTTCAGAGCTACCAACTCTCCTTTTATTTGGAAATGCAAGTGGTGCTAGAGCAAAGTGCTCCAGAATGATGTAAACGTGCCTTTTAAAGTGGAGCCAGGATTTTCCCTTGAGTCCTACTGTCTTTCATCTCAGGGTCACAAGATCTTTCTGTACATTTGAAGTGAAGAAGGAAAGAAGGAAAGAAGGGAGAGAGGAAGGGAGCAAGGGATGAAAGAAGGGAAGGAAGGTGGAAGAGAAAGAGGGAGGGAGGGAGGGAAAGAAAAAGAAAACATTTCACAATAGTTTTGCTCTTTTTCTGAACTACTGGGAAAAAACGGAATAGATTCAGCAGATTCTCTTCTGGGATTGTCTGTCTAAAAATCCATATCATTATGAATGACAGAAGCAAAAAACAATTGCAACTACAAAGATGTTGTATGCTTTTCCCTTTCAACAGTGTTTCAGTGGCTTAAAGGGATATTCCCCTTCATCTTTATGGTTAGGGACCTTGAAAGGTGCTCAGCAGTGACTCTTAATCTTAGGTGAAGTTCATGCAGAAGAGCACACTTCCCAAATAATCTTCCAAAAATATGTTTTAGTCTTAATTTACAAGGACTTGAGACACTAGAAGCTGATCTCTGTGCCCATTCACTTTTTGTTTCCCTTAAAATGTAATCCAAATGTTGCCAGATTTAATTTGCATCGTATTAATTTTACTGTGTGCCTACTTTATAAAGAAATGTGGTTGGGAATGGTAACTCATTCCCACAAGCCATGTGAAAAATTAAATTTTTAAAAGCTTTCAATCCTCAGCAACGTTTAGCCAGTTTCAGAAAGACAATTTACAGGGGAAACCCCAATCTGTTTCTTCTCATCTGAGCCAACATTTCCCTTTTCTTTCCAAGACCTATATTTTTAAAAGCAGCTAGAAGCATGATCAGCTGCAACTGCTATCATATTCTGTACCCAGCAAAGTTTGGTGTTGTTTTAAATGGTGTTTTTGTCCCAATCTTGCAAGAAGAAAAGAAAGCACCAGGGATATTATCTAACTAGACAACAAGTCTCTCTCCTAGATTCTGTAAAACTTCTATTGGTCTGTCTAGGCACCTATAGAATCATAGAATCATAGAATCATTAAGGTTGGAAAAGACCTCTAAGATCTTGGAGCGAGTCCAACTGTCAACCCAACACTACCATGCCCACTCAGCCATGTCCCTAAGCACCTCATCTACACGTCTCCGAGGCTCATATGCCTTGGAGCATCCCTTTTTGTTATTTAAAAAGAGGTAAAGACCCCTGGTTTCTGTCAGCTTTTTTTCTCAGTCTTGAAGCTGTTGATAAGTTTGTGTGTGTGTGTCTCTGTGCATTATTCAGGTATGGATGCATACTTGTGTAAAATAATGGGTTCATTAAGGACAGCTGAATTTAAAAAGTATGTGCACTTTGTTCTAAAAAAAATCTTTATTTCCATGATTATTGTGAATGAGTTCACAGGAACTTTCATGATCCCTTAAGAGCTCAGTTTCCTGGGCTTGCAAGCCTCTGTAAGATGAGAGCTTTATTTCCGAAGGGAAAAGCAGAATTTCTCAGATAACTATTGCCACATACCTGGAGGAGTCTGTGACTATCAGGATGGGCATTTCTCTTTGAATTTTGTCTTAGGATGGAGAGGACCAGCATGCAAAGAAGATCACCAGTGTTCACAGGGAACTGCCTTGCCAAAAAATGGGCTGCTGCCTTCTGCAGCAAGAGACTCTTCATAGAGAGATCCTGTCATTTTCTGCCTGGCTCTTAAGGGTTAGAATAGCAAAGCCTATGGAGTTATTGTGTGCCCCCTTCTATGGCAGGTTCAAACACAAGGTTTACCATGAGGTTCAAATTTCTGGTAATAATAAATGGGATGCATGTATATATATAATATTGTAAAAATCTCAATAGTCATCTGTTGTGAGTATTCTGAGGATGATTAACTAAGTCAAAGGCATATTCCTCAGTAGTGAGATACGCCACAGAAGAAGCAAATGCTTGTGCCTTTCTATGAGTTTCTCTTTTAGTAACACTATCAGGCACAGCAAAAAGAAAAAATCTCTGTGTAAAGAATGAACAGCTTTCTCCCTCCCTTTTCTTCACTGTCCAAACCATTTTTTTCCTATTTAAATAAGGAAAAGCAAAGCTCTGAATACATTATAAAAGAAGGTGTTGAAAGAAGATTAATAAAATGTGTGTCATCTTTCGCATTCATGGTTTCTATTACAGAGGGACTGGAAAGACTGTAGTGCACACCTCTGTCATCTTTTCCCTAGACATAAAATAGTAAGGAAGGCATAGATTAGAACTGAACATGCTTCGATTCTTGTCACTCGCATACAAATGTATGTGGATGACATAGCACTGCTTAGAGTAAATCTGTTACAGAGATAACTCTCCTGTCTCATACTGATTTCAGTTCTACTTGTTACTGGTTTAGTGATAATAGATGTTTGTTAAATGGAAATAAGTCAAGGTCATGGTTTTGGAGCATCAGTGAAATTCATCAGCCTGAGTTCATGTTCTAATATTTTCTCTGACTTATACTAAAACTTTTCTTTTTTGAGATTACTTCTGTGAAGAATTCTTATAGTGTTCTAGCAGTATACTCCTGTATGATAGTCAGTTCCCCTTACTAGGGAAATTATAGTACCTGTCAAATTGATGTTCAAATGTTACCGTGCTTCTGTGGGATAGTTTTCATTTGCTTTGTTATTTTTTGTTTCCAAAGGGAAAGACATATTTGTATCAAGTTGAGCTAAAGATATTTATTATCACAGTATGTTAATAAAACAACCAGAGTATATAAAGACTGATTATTGGCTGAATATTTTGCAATCAATGTACAGTCTCAGAATGAAACATCCTTCTTTCTCTTTTCAATTCTTTGTAAAGCCATTTGTAATAACCTTGTTTTCTGAAAAGCATATGCCGACAATTACTAGTGTGATAATGTGCTATTAATGTAACTAAGCTCAAAACCAGTCACATGTTTAGTTCTTTCTTCAGTTGTGGGCTGCTTTGTTTAGGACATGGATGGAAGCTGACCGCTGCATCTGTGCACAACCAGCTCTCTGAAGTTGCCCACTTGTCTTTGGAAGCCTCACTGCTCTTTCAGCTTGGCTGGGCAGGAGGTAAAAATCTTTGCTGGTTGATGCTTGGGCAGTGAAATGACTGTGTTTCACCGGGATGTGTTGAAGAAGTAGTAATGGTGGATATTCCAAGTTCATTGCTTAAGTCAAAATGCTCCTGGTTCTGAATTTGCTTTGCATGTTCTGGACCTGTCACCTCCTATATGTTGGATTTGGGACTCAGGAGGTTTCATTCTGTTCTTCAATCTCATTAGCATAAGTATGGAGTCATTTGAGCTTTATTTTAGATACAGGCTATTTAATTCTGTTTAATTCTTTTATTCTTCTAAAAGACATTAACAAGATTTCACATTTGGAAGTTATACAAAATTAAGAGATGTTGCAAGTAACTATGAGGATAGAAAAATAATACGGGGGCCGCAGATGTTGGTAATATGCAGCGAAAATAAGTTCACATAGGTGAGAATCAAAGCAGAAAAATGCAAAATAATATATTATGAGACAAAGATAATATGAAACAGATATTCACCTGGAGGATAATACTTGAAAAGTTGCTGGGTCACAAGGACCTACTGTGAGATAGTACAGCAAACCGGTTGAACTTATAACGTGGCCACAATGGAAAAAAAATCCAAAGAATAGTTGTTGCAGTGAAACTGTTTTTGATAGAAGAAAATCCTTATTTGCCCTTTTGCGTCTGCAGAATATCTTGAAGCAAAGTCACTGTCTTTTGTTAAGTATTTTATTCTACCCCAATTAAAACATCAGATTTTCCACAAAAGTGGAACTTTTTAGTACTCTACATAAGGAAGGGAATAAAACACGTATCATTGTTCTTCCTGCCAGCATGTACGGCTACTGCTCTTCTGAGACTTTTTAACTGCTTTGTTTGCTTATGCAATAAAGGTCTTATCAAGAATTGCTTGACGATAAAAGTGCTAGTTCATCACTTTCTAAAGTCCAGCCTGAATCAGCATAAAGCAGATTGTTTTAACCCTATTATCTTGGCGTTCTGAATGTAAGGTGCAATATACAGCCGGCCCAGCATGATCCCTCTATAGTCTCTGTATAGTATCCAACAAATCTTAGAGATGACCTTATAGTACGGATTAGTTAATTTGATTTTTTTTTCTTTTTTTTTAATCTTAACAGGGAAAATGGTCTTGTGAACTGATTTAGTTTTGCCAGATCTGATCTGATTTACAGCTGCAATCAGATGAGATATTTTCCTGAAAGAAGAAAAAGTGAACACTTCCCTTCAATATGATTCATTTGGGTCTGCAATGGAGAAGTAGAAATCAGGTCAGCAATAAAAAATGTCAAGCTGTTTCAAATACAGGAGTCTACAAAAGTAATGATCAATCAAAATGAGGTTACTGAATTATCTGATTCTGAAAACAATTTTATTTGTCTGTATGCACTGGAGCTTGAGGGTCATAGATACTGAGATGAGAGCAGGAATGAATATGCCTTGAGACCATGAGAAGCACTTGAACTTGTAGCTGCTGTGATCTTTGATTTTGGAATATTCTTCTTGAAAGTGATACTTCAAGGATTGGCATCAGAACTTCTAACCAAAATGACTGATTGTTTCTTTGACAAAATTCTGTTTATTTCTCCTGCCACAGGCATTAATTCTGAGAATTTCTTTATGGATCCTGTCAAGAATGCAGTTATTTTTGGGGCATCTGTTGATGCTGTGTACTCCAGTTTGAACACTCTCTGAGCGATGCTTTTGCTAGAGCATTAAATAGTCTGAAAAGCAGAAAAAAAAATTGGATGTGAATTAAACACTCAAAACCCCACATTTTCAGTTTTTTAATTCTTCATCAGTGCAAGTGAAAATGTCTGTCACAGCTGTCATGACTCACGTACTCCATTATTTTTAAAATGGTGTGTGACTTCTGACATTGTGGCACTTTTGCGCTTTTATGAGTGGGTAGATGGAAGAGAAATTTAACCACCTTTACTGAGGTTTAGCTGTTAACTTTTGATAAGCCACTTTCCTCCTGCATCCTGAATGCAGGGACAGCCGAAAAATCTCACCGAGTGGTTTTGAGTCGTCCATAGTCCCACGATATGGTGAAACACAGCTGTTCCCATAAGAGAAGTTCCTGTGTGCAGGGATAGTCTTCTTCAGAGGAGAGCAATGGAAGAGGCTGGGGCAAGTGTTCCCAATATCATAGTCCCAGGTTTTCCACTCCCTGCTGAAAGGCAGGGAAGGATGTGTTATGTACTGAGCTGCTGTTTATCTTCTCTGAATATGTCTCCTTTTAAAATACAAAAGTGCTTTCTGTACATTAAGGAAAATACCTTGAGAAAGCACACAAGCTCACTGAACCAGCTTTTCCTGACTCTTCACATTTTGGATCCTGCTTGTGTTCCTCCGCACAGTTGCGAATGACGCACATGCTAGCAAATCAGACCTTCAGAAAGTGACTTGAAGGCAGTAATGATGCATGAATGAGTCAGTGGCCTGAACTTTCGTAGCTGCCATAGGTTAATGGATATGCAGGAATTTGTTACCTTTTGGTAACTTGTTCATATGTCTAGGAACTTCATCTTTCATTTGAATCTCCTCTGACCTCCATATTATTATCTAAAACTAAGAGTAGAACTGGGGTCCCGATGCCTATTAAATGTGGAATGTATTTGGTTTTGTTTTCTTTCCTCATGGGGACTGTAATGAGGTATTACTTATCCTTCAGATGGGTCAGTGCAAAGACAGGTGATCATTTCCCTGGACCAATAAATTTTGTAATTTAGGGCCCAATTTGAAGCCAATTAAAAGGTCAAATCTGATTTTGATTTCTTTTTTTTATTGGTATAACTTTAATGACTCTAGTGGACTGGTTCCTAATTTAAATGAGAAAGGAATGAAGCCAACAGTTCTGTTAGAGGAAACAGATTTGAATCACCTGGCCTTGTTAGCCACTTTCTCTATTCTGAGGCCCTTGCCTTCACTAACTTCTAAACTGCTTGGCTTCACTCTAAGTCTGTCTTTCAACAGTCACAGCTTTGAGAAGAAAGATTGATCCAGACTTGCTCGCCAGGCTCCCTCAACTTTAATGGAATTGATTTGCATTATCACATACCAGAACTGAAAAATAGGTAAATTGAATGTGTTATTAAGTGAGCAAAGCATGAAATTTAAAATATTATTGCTAGGCTACTTGCAGGTCACCTCCAAAGGACAGGAACAAGCACTTTAAGAAGGAGCACATGAAGCAGAGTGATTATCTTATTGGATATAAAGCCTTTTACTACAACACATTCTTCCTTTTTATTCAATTTTCAGTGTGTTAAACAGCCTTAATTCCAGTGGAGGTGACCTACTGCGGGCAAAATGGTGAAACCACTGCATTTAGACATGAAAATTCAGGTTTTAGATTAGAAGAAAGAACCACTTCCAACAATACTAAAAAATATAGTCATTGAAGATGTTGGTATCTTCACAAAATCACGTCTTTTGTGATGGAAGACATCCATCTTCTTAGAATTCTCTTTAAAATTTCTATATTAAATTAGGTAATAATGTGAACATATTCAGATTAGAATAAACATGTGTGGAGATTTGTATACTGGTAAGCAACAACCTAATTCTTCAAGAAAAGAAAGTCAAAGCATAGTCACTACAGGAAAGCAATGATGATAAGAAAAACTGGTGGAAACTCCTCTCCATTACTCCTTCTATTCTCGCAAACCTGATCCTAGGTGCAAATATAAAACTATTATCAATGTCAGTCCCAAATTAAGTATCTGAAATAGTAAGTGATACCTACTTTTTGGCACCTGAATTGAGTTCCTAGCCAAAACAATCAGTGAAGCCTATTAGACACTCTACCCACCCTGCAACCTGCATTTGTGGAGCTGAACCATTCTCTTGAATCCATTGACTGCAATAGCAGACATCTACAAAGCTCACATAAGATCATATTTCTATGAAGACCACAATCTCAGTATCTTCATCCGGAAGATGAATCCCACTGAATCCCACCCTGGGGTTAAAATTCAGTTGACTAAACAGAGGGTGTCTCACATCATTATAAGCAATGTGGAGTTAAGCTGTTTCTCATCAGCAACTGCTGATCTAGTGATCTAGAGAAAAACTCTAGTGTGACTTTTACCAGCCTTGAATGTTTCAGGGCATTTAAACAGCAGTAGACACCTGCATGGTTGCAACTGTGGTAAGTCTTACCAAAGACACACCTACATCAGTGGGAGAGATGTATAAACTTATGCAGGAAACCATTACACTCAAGTAATTGCATCTTCAATTGAAAAACACAAAACACTTTTCACTTGGTCATTTACAGATGGTTTCCAGGCTCACTCTAGACCCAAGTATACTTTGGGCCTCATGTTTGCATCATGTGGTAATAGAGAGAATAGGATTTCTCTGCCACCTCTCAGGCACACCAGCATGCCATAAAAATATTGACCAGGGTTTTTAAATTCCAGAGGCTGTTAGAAGCCATCAGCATTTACAGACTGAGAATATGGTACATTACTGTAATCTACTTTCTATTACTGACATTTCTGCTCATGATACATAGGCTTCCCAACAACTCAGCAAAATTAGGGACGAAACTTTGTCAAACAGCTTGTGTGTGTGTCTTATTCTGTATGCTGATTAGCTTCATATTATGCTGTGTGAAATCTGCCACATCGTATTAAGGGGATATGCTAAAAGTGGTATACATGTGCAGTCTTTCTGTTCATACAAGTATGCTGTAGGAATCAATGGTATCCCCTTCAAGATTCCTAAAATTTTTAACCTATGGCCTGTGGATCTGACCTAGGTTCTTCTTTGCCAAGTAGAAGAGTCTAAAAATTCAGCTGGCTGGAAATTCATAACCCATTCAAGTAGGAATCCTGAAAGGATTCTTCCTCCTCTGAATATACCTAGTGAGTGGTCTCATGAAAAAGGAAGAATCCATTCTTTCATTTCCTTCACTGAAAAAGAAAGAATTCCTTGAAATGGCCTTAAGATTGTATGCCACTTCAACCCTCATATGGAGTCCATAGACAAAACTATAGGCCAGCTACAACCTCTAACCAGAGAAAACTTGTACTTGAAATAATAAAACAAAAAAGGGTAAAGTATACCTACCTATAGGTATAGTTACAGCAATTCAGCCCCAAATTATTTCAAGTTGGGTTTGGCACAGCATCCTTAAGAGGGGTTTTCCTGAGATTTCAAAGGATATTAAATGAGAAACCTTCCTGAAGGTTTTCTGCTGTTTGCATGGGTTCTCCATATAGAATTCTACAAAAGATAAAAAAAAGAAAAAAAAAAGGAAAAAAAAGGAAAAATATGATTACAGAAAATTTTAAGAAACCATTATTTTTAATAAGCAGAGATTTCAGAGGAAGAATTCATTTTGAGAAAAGAACCGAGTTAGTTTAAAGTTTACTAGGTTCTGCAAAATTAGTTTGCTTTTTATTCTACATATAGTGGAAAATATAGTACGTGTGTATTCATTCTAATTAATATTGTTTGTCACTGAGGGTTATTTTTAGACAAAATGTATTGTTCAAATAACCAAACCCGAATGTCAGTTTCTGAAAAATAGACATCCTTCTCCAATCATTAAATGTGGATGTGAAGATGATAGTACCAAATAATAAGACATCTACTTTTTTATGTTTTCATGGTACTTTGTACATCCAGCATATGATACATGGATTACTGTTACTACTAATAATCCTCACAAAAGTGTTCAGGTGCTGCCTCTTAGTGTATACTTATTTATAGTATTCACAATTTGATAAAATTGTTTAAAAATAGATCTAGATACTCAAGACATAAAATCAAACTTTCATTTAATAAAATTTCATATGATATGGTAATATTTAAAAAGATGGTAAAAAATTATAATCGTGTATCTATCAAGTAGAGTTAGCCAAGAGAATATCACAAGTTATCACAAAGTAAGTTTTAAAAAAAAAATCCTGTCACTTTCATTTGTTATCCTAAGCTTTATCTTTGGAATGCATTATTTCTTCTGTTTTCTATTTATGTCCCAATCTTTAAGCAATAGAAGAATTAAAATTTTGTTTTCCCCCAATGAGCTATAGCCATCCCTTATACTATGTATTTTGAACTCTTAAATATTCTGTATTTTGATTGGATTGCCATTCCACCCTTGTCTGAAAGGTTATTGAGGCTGTCAACAAGAAAAGGACTAGAATTACCAGCCAATCAAATTACAGAATACTTAAAAGGTCAAAGTAGTACAGCACACTAACATAATTCACAGAATATATGAGGCATTAAAATCCTAATACCTCATTCTCGTAACAAAGGTTGTAATGAGAGCAAGAAATGGCACAACATGAATTCATTCACGTGACAGCGATTATAACAAGAACCTGAAATGCAATAAACTTAACCCATTCTTGCTGCTAAGCTAAGACTGTAACTTTGCTTCGTTTCAAGCTACCTTGAAAATTACTTGGAAGCTAAACTTTAAGTAAGATACCAGGTAGTATGTTTTGTTTATAGATCCTCTCAAATTAACTGTTAATCATAATTTTGAATTTGTTGTCTATGGTATATCATGTAAAAAAAAAACCCAACCCAACCCAACCCAGAAATTATTACTGGGTGATCTTTTAAATTTTGTTTGTTTGCTCAACAAGGAATTTCTCAATATCACAAGTGGTGAAATGTTACATCTGTTTCTATTCTGCTAGTATTAAACTGAAGTTGTGTTGTCTAACCAGCTACCCTACTACTATACAATAGCAACACAGAAATGCCACTCACAAACATACACATGACAGATTTTTTGTAGAGTAAAATTCATGTGTTGCAAGGTTTCACAGGAACGAGACTTGCTTTTACAGGAGTCTTTAGTACCTGTGTCATTGCAGTTATTAGAACATGTAAAATCTTAACAAGTCTTTTTTTCCTGATAGAACATTCAGCTTTAGATCACAAATCTTGTCAAGGCAAAGAAGGCTGGCAATGACAAGCAGCCCAACCCTTAACTTTCCAGCATTTTGGGGAGGGCAGCGTTATGGTAAAAAACATGGGTTTATTTTAAATTTCTTTTCCTCAGTGAAATGCGCAGCATAATCCGTTAAGTAGGACTATCTACGGGGAGGAAATAAAAACAGATTTAACCTACAAACCTTTGGTTAACTTCTTCCTAAACTAAATATAAAATGTTGCCTCATCTTGCTCGGATTAAAAGGGGAGAGGGGGAACTCCCCCCATTGCCACACATTCCCTTATTGAGAATCTCTTCTATATAAAAAGAAGAGTCTGCATATAAAAGACAATCCAGAGACATCTTTGAAGGTTCTCTTTCAAAGCATCTCTACTTCCCTGAGCGTCTGGGGATTTCTGTTATTAATTGAAGTTAATTTTCTAGGATATCAGTTTGCCATGCACGTGGGAAAGATTGATAGCCTCTTCGATTCTCAAGAGTGTTGAAAATGACACTGTTCCATCACCGGGTGTCTTCACTTTTATCATCACAAATCAAATTATAAACATCGGGGCAACCTTGCTGGAATCTGGCTTCGGGAGATTTCCATAAGATTAATTAGGCGGCCAAAGCAAAGATGGTAAAATCTAAGGGGGGGAGGAGGCCGGGGGAAGGGGGGGAGAGAGGCACCATTCATTCCTTGTAGAATGGGAAGTCAATTCAACAATGGGTAATTAGCGTGGGCCATGGATTCTCAAAGGCACTGAGGACACTGGACTCTTTCTCTCACTCTGATGTTTAGTGCGGTATTGTGGACCCCTCATTTAATTAGTGCACTTTGATACCCACAGGAGCTTGAAGCTCCAGGGCATACTAAACACAGACTGACACCAGCAAGCTTCTGCCTCCTTCCAGTCTAATTAGAGACACAATGAGCTGCAAAGACAATGTTTTACTCCAAGATTTCTTCTGCAGATACCTCTGGCAGGAAACAATCGTTTATTTTGTGTCTATATTGGTATTCAGATTAAATTGTTAGCATGCAAAAGATGAGCTAAGGGCACATATCTATTAAAAATGCTTAGCAGAGTTCAGAAATGATGGAAGCAATTTGTGGAAAAAAAATGTATTTTCCCCTTTGGAATTTTTTTTTTTGTTCTCTTATCTAATTAGAAGTAAATGGTTTGAGTAAGAAAACCAAAACAGGATGGACTACAAAGCATCTCTTACGAAACAATTTTTCCCCCTTTGCATAAATAATTTCTACCTCTCAGACAAGAGAATTTTTAATTTAACTGTTTGCAAAAATGGAAGGGAAAAAGAAAAAAAAAGAAATAAGCCAACAAGTACTTTTGTTTCAATAGTCTGTTGAAATGAACACCCACCTACCTGAACAGGTCATTGTGCAGAGAAATTGTTACTCAGATTTCCCGCTCTTTAAAGAAGCAACCCCAAAAAGTTTGTGGCAGTGACTGTGTGTGTGTAGTGTGTGGGTATATATATATTTATAAAGTTACTTTTGATGGACAGTTCTATGCTGATTGGAAGAATATAAATATCCCAAGGGAAACTGCGTATTGAAAATTAATCTCAGCATACACAAAACACTTGTATGTGCTGCTTAACAATAGGTTGGAGAACCACCACTCCCAAAAATTCAACATCTTTTATATCTATAGTATCATTATTTTCCTCTTTCTCAGGTAATTAAAGAGAAATAGACCAACATGTATCACTATGTCGACTCTTAAGACTAGAATTGTACTCTGCTGGTTAAATTATGTTGATCTGGGGAGATCTACAATATAATAAGCGATTATAAGGGGAGAGGGAATGGATGTGAAAAAATAGGAAAAGAAAACCTAAAAAAAAGTATTTCTATTCAAATTTTAGGGCAAGATCTGTGAATCTACCCAACTCTGGGCAGGTTGGGCTGAGGAGAAGCTAGGAAAGCGGTCTTAGCCTGTTTCCTGATGTCAAGTATAAGACCTTTGTTCCTGGTCTTACCTGTGCTTAGTTTGGTGACCGCTTGGAGGCTGCTTCTGCTGCCTGAGGATCACAGGAGGGTTACAGAGGTCCTGCTACCCTCC
Source organism: Calonectris borealis (assembly GCF_964195595.1). Classification (NCBI taxonomy): domain Eukaryota; kingdom Metazoa; phylum Chordata; class Aves; order Procellariiformes; family Procellariidae; genus Calonectris; species Calonectris borealis. The sequence continues at coordinate 28,831,946 of NC_134312.1, forward strand.
TGTACTCCTCTGCAAAATCTGTTCCAATGAAGACAGTCTTCACCAGCCCTACAAGCTATAACCCTTCAGATATCAGCATGTCATGAACTCTAGCAGGAGGAAAAAGCAGGCTCCAGCACTGACCTAAAAATTCCTGGCCAAATTTGGACAGATTTCTGCTTAGAATAACCAGAGCACTGAACAGAGATTTTGCCTCAGTTGGAACTGAGGCTGGGCCCTGTTCCATGCTGTTTTCTCTTTCTGACAGAGCCACGGAGAGGACACAGGACATGAGCTGTCCATTACAAGGGTTGTGAAAAATTATTCCAGTTCCTAGTGAGGATTGCTGTCTCTTCACTTGACATATCTTTTCTCATATGGAAACAATCAGATAGGATTGTTGTTGGACAGAGCTTAAGTGCGTGTTACTTCTCATTTAACAGCTTTGCAACAGGCACATATTACGCTCAGGACCTTCTCGTCTGCTTACTGTTGTGAGAGGGAGTTCCCAAAGGATGTCACCAAAGATATAACCACATGAAGGTGTTAATTTTACTTTGAGATATCATTTCAGTTTTCTTCTTTACTTGCAATCCACTCTGGTACTCCTGGCCCTGGAGAAGTTGCAGCAGACAAGGCTGAGGAACTCTGGCATTAGGGATGAGACTGATGAGCTTTGAGGGTCTTCCCTGAGGAGGCTAAACTGTGCTACTTCCAGTTGTCCAGCTCATAGACCAGGGTTTCACCAAAGACCAGTGAAGGTGGGGTCACAGAAAGACTCTGAAGTGTAAAATAGGTAGTAAAGGGCAAATGAATTTCCCTTTCCACTGTGCCCAGCATGAGGTGGGGCACACAGCAGATAGCAGTAAATCCTTCTGTCTTCCAGAGCCCATCTTTCAGAGCCCCAACTATGGACATAGGGTTATTAGGTAACACCTAGATTTGGGGTTTTTTTTTTAAACGAGATCAAATTTTGCCACTCTGCTTCCATCTTTGAACAGAGAAAGAAATAGCAGTGACTATATGCAGTGGATGTTTTCTAGTAATAATCCTTTACTGTAGCTAGACTTACTTTAAAAGCATGATCTGTTCTCCCCCAGGCTACTTATTCCCTATCTGAAACATTAAAGTAACTGCTCAATAATTAGCTGTTGATACCTTGGAAATTAATGTTTAAAATGTGGAGACAAAAAAATATTTTCTTCAAGAAAGAAAAATCAAGCTTTAAGTTGAAAGAAACTGCGTAATCCTTTCAAATGTCCCCCACTTTCCAAGAAAACAAAACGGATGGTATTATTACTATTTACCATATATACCAAGCTTTTTGTTATTTTTGGTGCATTTCTGAAAGCTATAAGGCAATTAATTAGGCAAGGACTAGGATTTCAATGTATTATTTTCCATATGCTGTTTTTTGACATGGTAACATGTGCCTGATATATACAAACTACAACAGGTGTGGGGGGGGACTAGAAGAGAATGGAGCACCTGAGCAATAATTAGGTTTTAAACATTGAATATTGTTGAGAAATGATTAGGTTTTCAAAAGTGGACATAGGTAGCAGTCAACAATGAAACCCAAGAAGCTTTCTCAGGTGTGTGTGGGCTTTTCAGCCATTCATGCCTTTGTAATTAAAGCTGTCATTCTGATTACACCTGTCTGAAAGTAAATCAATGGGATCTTGTCTTACTGAGTAGGCACAGCTTCAGAGTCTTTGCTGTTCCTTATTGGTTTGCACAGTCATAGGAAAATTAAAACAACATATATAGTCAGAATCTGTAAAATCACCTCAAATTTCTGGTGCTGCTTCTTGGGAATACAGTAAATTATGGTGTGGGAACTGGAATGAGTAGCTGTGGCTGGAAGTTGGAACTTCATAAATTGGCTTTCTCACTAGAGAAAATCTTCATGTAACTACATCCCCTGTGCCTATTAGTAAAAGCCAGCTCTGAAGACTACAGCTCCTAAGCAGACGGATATCCCAGGGTGCTGGGTATTCCAAAAACTTGCACTTGTCAACAGTAGCTGGAATTGTGGGAGGGAAAAGACCTTCTGGTTGCTTTGTACCACCATGTCTCTTTGGCAGGGGTTTCCTTCATATATAGTTGTCCAATATGACTAACTAGGCTAGGATCATTAACTGGTTCATTTTCAAGATTTGATCAAAAATGACTGTGGGCCAAAATCCAGGAACCTCTTAATTACGTAAACTTGCTATTAAATGTTGGTTATCATCTCTGAAAAAAAGACTGACTGACCTGTGCTACGGGGGGGCTGCTGCATTATAGTAATAGTAATAGTAAATCAATATCCAAAGAGCAGTACCAGCAAGAAGAACCAAAGAAATAAGAGGAAAAGGCTCTCATGCTCTTCTTGCCTGTTCCTTATTGTCTCCCTTATTTCCATTTGACTATTTTCTCTGCCACCCCTCTATCTGCTCCTTTTGTTTAGAAATTCATCTTATTCCCTCTTGAATTCAATGATGCTTCTTGCTTCAGGGGCCCTCTATAGTAATTTATTCCATACACTTCTAATCCTTCTGTGTAAAATAGTTTTGCCTTAGCATTTCTTTTCTTGTTCCCAACTTTCTAATTTTTAGATCATGTCTTCTAGCTTCTGTGGTCTTGCAAGTGTAAAGAGCTTGCTTGGATCAATTTTATCAGTCCTCTTCATAATTTTTAAAACTTCAATTGGGTTACATGAAGTCTTTTCTTTTCCACTGAGAATACGCTCAACTTTCTCAGTCTTTCCTCATAACTTAAATCGTTGATATCTGGTATCATTTGTATAATTGCTCTACACTGCTCCCCTGAAGAGCAATTAAACCTTTACAAAGATATAGTGGCCAGCACTGTATAAATTACTCAAGGTAAGGGTCTGAAAAGTAAAAATTATTCTTAAATAAGAATAATTCTGATTCTCTTGATTTAGATGGAAAATCCTCTAGCATCACTATTTAAATTCCAATTCAATTTGCTATATTTTTAATTTCAGCTACATAATGGAATGAAAAATTATTAAAAATTATTTCGTATGTATAATAGGTAAAATGAAAATTTTGCTGCTATAAAGATGTTATAGCAAGGAAAAGGAAGGGCCAAATCAGACAACAAAAAAGTTATGATTCAATTGCACATGACACTAAGGGCCCATATGTCATTCCAACCCTTCTAGGGGTTACAGACTCCCAAATGTAGTTCTAGAGGAAAAAAAAAAAAAAAAGAAAAAAACCGCCCAAATTACAAAACCACAGAAAGAGTACACTTCCAGAGCTTGGCACTGTCTGTACGCCATCCTGGTTGTCCAGTGCATTTCACCTTAGGTATAGAGACAAATAGTTGTGCTCAAACCTGGCTTTAGTCACTGTACAAACTCAAACTCCTTTCTCTCGGTAAGCGAGAGCAAGACCTTTTCCAGTAAGCACATTTTTTCTCTCTCTTTATCTGTGAGGCTTAGACTTGCTTGCAGCCATCCTTATTTTACTGTGCTGAGTACATGTCTCCTGTGACAGAGGCTGAATCTTTTAGATAGCACAGTGGCACACTTACATATTTCTTATTTGTTGAATATAAATATAAGGATCTCGCTTTAACTAACCACACATGCTATAATGCTGTCCCAAAGTAGGAGGTATATTTTAAAATGCTCATTCACACTTTTTTCCTAAGTTAAAATTGTTTAAAGCTTTTTAAAACACCTCTGCTAATCACCATTTTCTAAAATATAAAATAAAATACTCATTTTTCAAAGCCCTTCATTAATCCAGATATCTTTAGAGCACTGAAGAGGCTGGATGGTCTTAGAGGACTGCACTCAAACATTTTATGCATTCATAAGCTCTTTATTATTTTCATATTTATGGGAGATAAAGAAAACTGATCTTTAAATGTCCTCCTCAGGTGCCTGGAAAATATTTCAGTACAAATAACCAGCTAACAGTGTAGAACTGCGTATGTTGCTGTTGTCCTAACAGTTCAACTGGCTCACTGAGATATTGTTTTAGATAATGGCCTGAACAAGCAATAGTATTGGCATTCATGTCTTGTGCCACTCCCAAATATGGGATGCTTTTTTATTAGCTGCAGGGTTGTGTTCTTGCATTCCTACCATCTAACAAACCAGATTTTATGCTACAGCAAATCAGCTTATCTCCAGGAACGTGGAAAGGTATTTGTCATATAAAACCATTGAGGATATTTGCCACTAAATAAACCGTACCTTGTCTAGATATACCTGTACAGAAACTACCTAAGTCAAAAGGACGGGTGCTGTGCCCTGTAGTAGAATCCGGGCCAGGGTCTGTAGGCTCCTTTATACAATCCTGTGAAGAAAGCGTTGTGGTGACTCTCCCAGAGAATTCCCCAGAGAAGAGTGAAAAGCTTTGCAAAACAATTCCCTGTGTAGTCCTCAACATTTCCCAAATGAATTGTTTCACTTAAAAATAGGAGAGATTCACTAAAACAAAGCTGTTTTCAGGAAACTCAGCTCTTTACAGTAGAATGATATTGTTACTATTTCTACATCAACCACACTCTTAAATAATTACTGCTTTCCTATATGCAGTCCCATCTTCTATTTTCCTGTAATAAGTAATCTAGTTTCTTTATTAGCTGCAAATTATCTGTTACCCACAGGTTGCACACACTCAGCCTAGCTACATTGACAAAATTTCTCACTCCCCCCAAAATCATGATTAGTTTGTCACCCTACACTTGACATTATGAATGTCTCAGGGTTATCATGCAAATCAAGAATCTTTCCTCTTTTATGCCACTGATGCTTACCAACAGACATGATACTCTCTTTCAACATATTCTACATATATGCATCTGTTCTGTCACAGTTAACTGTAACTGTATGGCTGGCAGAAAAGTCAGGATAAGAAAAAGTGCATGTAAAACAGTGTGTTTTCCAATGTGTCTCCATTTGCTGGGCTGTTCTTCCTCACTGCCATCATTGTTGTCCACACACCGTTCTGCGATTTGATGTGCTCTGCCAGCCAAGGTTTACCACAAGAGTCTTGTTCATGCTGCACATTTCCTTTTGCTTGTCATTCACTTTAACTCTGTCTCTTTATATATCTCACATCTCTTTTTCCGCTTCCTCTTCTTCCTCTCTATAGGCTGTTCTCAGCTCGCTCCTGTTGACCTCCTTGCTGCTTTTCATTTTCTGCATTAAAAACTAACCATGTTTCATTGATAAACCTCTTACACTCATTTATCCTCTTAAGGACTTCTGCTTCTCTTCCCAGCTCCTCCACATTCAACTTAAGATTCTTAATTGTTAAACATCCATCACATATACAGTCCTCTCTAAGTCCCTCATTGGTCACAGCTGAACGCAAACCACATCTCCAGCAACTAATGGCAGTACCATACTCACTTCAGAACGCCCTGTTTTTCATACAAAAGTGGACACAAAGATAAACTGATGGACACTTCCTGCTAGCACGATACAACAATTTTATAGAAAATCATACAAGTAAAAGAAAGCCGTATGAGTCTGGTGGTGATAAGAAATTTGGAGTGAGTGGCACAATACACAGAAAGGAAGATACACTGTCTATTGTAAGTGAAGTTCTTTGTTGGGTGCACAGCCCAGTTTAAGAATGCCCAGGTTAACACTCAGATATAGAAAGAGCCTTTCCATAAAGCTCCGTAATGAATGAAACAATGAAGGTTTTCAATTCCATGCACCTACATAAGCAACTCAAAACCAACTACATTTCCTATAAAATCCTGTTGAGAGGAAACTGTTGGAAATTGCGACCAGGTTCAACGGGAGAAAATTCAGTTATAAGATTTGTGAATATTTTCTATTATTTGATGTATCTGAATTTTGGAATGTCCAAAGTTGGGCAAGTTGTTTTTTTTTTTCCTAGAGTCCTGTGCTGACATCTAGGAATAGCTTTTGTTATATATGACAATGCCAAGACACATTGACGAGCTTTATCCATTAGAAGCCTTTCTCCTTACTTTCGGGAAGACCTAATGTGTCATAGCAGTGTGTGAAGATGTATTGTTAAGATACACATGCTAATAAGAAGAATTACTGGGTTCTGCTCGTGTGCACCCGGAATACAGAGTCAGCTCTTCTATTACCATTTCCAAAGATGTTGTTCTAATATTCCCTATTGGCTGGAACACAGAAACTTTAACATAGTTGGGTCTACTCTGACCTAGGAAAATCTCCATCTGGCTAATTACTAAAACTTTACTGCCCTTTCACAGTAGCTCACAGGGAAGGAGGGAATATCTGTTTGGTGAAATTTTCCTCCCCGAACCTAAGACTCTTTTTTCATTGTCCTTAATGCAATCTTTTTCTACTGTAGCTGTTTTCTCTTTTGACACAAAAAATTAGACCTGACACAGTACTTAGAGTAATTTTATAAGTCATATATATTTCACCACTAATTTGTAAATGGTATCTTAATATTTTCCTACTCTGTGCTTTTCACTAGTTGGTTCTGTCATATTTTTATCAATAATCTGAAGATTTACTCCTACCAAGTACTGCAAGTTGTTCTTTCAGATGGGTACTGAGTTGCATTTGTTAATGGCCTAGAGTTAATACTGCTTATTAACACTGCATATTGGAATTGTGCCAAAAGGCCTCGATAAGGGCTAGCCCAGTTGTGATGTACAACTAATGGTAACTGGTAACCCCTGCCCACGAAAGAAAGAATTAGCAGAGGAGAAAAGAGAAGAAATGGGGCTTCCAGAATAAAAAAGTAAAGTTTTGCTGTGTAAAAAAAGATGGTAACAGTGATAGGCAAGACGTTGTCTCAGCATTCACCTTGTCCTCTAGGTTATTCACCGCTGTATTGAACAATGCTGGTTCTAGTTCTGATGTTTGAAGTGCCACTAATGAATAGCCTCATTCCACTAAGAATTCAAAATTTATTCCTACTCTTGCCTTCCCATTTTGAAAGCAGTTTTTAATCCATGGCAGTACTGTATTTCTAACCTTGTTGTTATCAAGTTTCTTAACTGACTCTTATGAGATACTTTATCCAAAGGCTTTTGAGAATCAAATGTCAATTTGTTTTACTTGTTCAAATTTTAAGAGAGTGTTTAGAATTTGTAATGTTTTTATTATAATTTAGATGGTTTCATTATGTTGCAGGCAAACTGAACTTCCTTACAAAGAGATTTTTTAAAATTAAAATTATATAGTTGTTATTAATAATTTATATTTATTGTGGCATATTACATTGAGGGAATGCCCTTTATCTCTTCAGCACATTTCTCATTCTCTCATATTTACCTAGGACTAAATCATGAAACATATTGTCAAAAGTAACTGAAGTGGTGGTGAGAAGTGATATGAAAACTCAGCCAATGACAGTGTCAACCTCTTGGTCTGCCAACACCTAGGAAATAAATGCAATATACTGATAGAAGAGAATAATATGGCAGATATTACTGGGCTATTCACAGCCTTTGAAATACGGACTATCTGGCGTATGCTGCTAAGACACGACATCTTACCCAAAGAAGGGAAATTTATATTACTAAGGTCAGTCTAGAACAATGAAGCTGTTGATGTGAAGAATAAGAAGGACAAACTCTTGGGGAAAATAATTTGCTTTCTGTACTATTTATTTTTAGAGTAATTTCTTCCCTACGCAACTTGTCCAACAAAAGTGCCCTGGAGTATTTAAACAAAAAATTTTATCATGAGGGCTTTTTTTACTGTTATTCTTTTGAATGAATATGCTGTGCTTGTTGATCTGTTGTCAGAAGACGAAAGGCATCTCAGATTCATACAGTCAAGATAAATTTTAGAGTGTTTCAGTTCAGGTAATTAAGGTTCCTGGAAGAGACAAATATAAATGTTACTCTTTCAAGCTTAGAGGGCTTATATACGCAGTAATCATCCATTCTTTCTTCCTATGAATTAGGAGTCCTGACACTCCTGATAGATAGATAGATGGATTGGCTTGACTTTTTAACTTCTGTTGATTCTTTCCTTCTCTTTCTTTCTTTCTTCCTTCCTTTCTTTCTCTGTTTTTCTTCTCACTCTTTTGTTCTTTCACTCTTTCTCTCTTTCTTCCTCTCTTTCCTCCCTCCCTTTCTCACTTTCTCTCCTTCTCTCTGGCTCTTTCTTTTGCTCTCTTTTTCCTTTCTCTTCTTTCCTCCTTCGCAGAGAGTATAGTTGAGGTTTAATGTAGTTCTTCTTATATTCCCAATTCAAAATATTAAAAAAAAACCCAGACTATTTCAAAAGAAGTTCGGAGAATGCCTTTTTCACTGTGCTTTAAGACCTAGAATTTACAGTGAAATCTACTCCCTCCCTGCGCCTTTTTCATCCCCCGGTAATTTTTCCCCTTTCAGACCATTCCACTGTTCTTGGAGGAGATATTTTACAAGATCCATGTTAAATATTAGAAATACTTTGCTTCTTCACTTAACACTCACTTTTTCATTTGCTAAGCTGTCCTGCTGGCATGAAAAACTAAAGTTAATTGTGTGGTAAGATGTCATTTATATTAAGACATAACATTTTTGAGAGGCCAGGTTTTTAAAGGTATTTAAGTATCTAAATATTTCAGTAGCCCATAATTTCCAAAATTATAAAAACAGCACTTAAACAACTCATTATTTAGATGCTTTTGAAAATACTGCCCAATGCTTTTAATTAAAGTATCAGAACCGTCATAGGCTTTTGAATATCCACTTGGGTTATTCCTTTCTCCTAATTCTTCTTCTAGGTCAGGTTAGCACTGCACAATAACTATGTACTATGCAAGTTCCTATTCTCCCATGAGGTCTACCTCTGTAGCATAGTATGGATTTTTAAGTATATACAAATATACACTTAATAAGGCAGCTTGTCAGTTCTGGTTCCAATGTGACTATGCAAGAGAAGTCTGCTCTCTTTAAGTACAACATTTGCACATTTGAATTTTCAGAAAATTTGTATTATTATATTAAACTTAATTGGTGACAAGAACTGAATTTTGATCTTTGATTAAGATCTTTTTTTTTTTGATTAAGAACTTTTCCTATTTACAAGATATACTATTTATATTACAACAATGCTGGGTCTTTTTTGCTTGGTCATTGTGCATATGTGCCACAAGATCTATGTTTTCATGAGGTTATGCTTTAAAAAGACAAAACAGGACAGAGTGTAGAGTGGAAGAATCATCATCCCTATTTCACTAAAAATAGGGTCCTTGGACACATTCAACAGTTTGCCAAGGTCAGGTAGAGTAAATCATGCTGGGCACTGATCTCAGTTCTCTACTGTTGGTTATGCTTAATATGTTAGTAGCCTTTCCCTCATCACTCCCTGAATTTTGTTGGAGGGTGAAACCGATCAGCTGCTGAGAAAGCAGAGTCCAGATCCACCATGAGGAGCTCTGCACCGTAAGGCCTTACATAATGCTATGCCTTAAACACAGCACAACGCCAAGGAATAGTTAGCAAATTTAGCCCTCTGGGTCTGAACAACTTTGGTGTCGGACCTCTTTGAGGTCTGGCTAATTAATATGATTTTTTTGGCATCACAAATAACTTTTCCAAGATAAAATGGAGAATTATTTTAAGCTGGCTTATGTTCAGCGCCTCTTGATCAAACACCAAAGCTCCTTTTTCACCTTTGCATGATATGTATACTCACTTCACACACATAAACCACTGAGACGCCCATTGATTTCAGTGAGAGCTGCATACCTCAGCATACAACTTAGGAGAAGGGCCTAAGTTCTCACCAGGGTGTGTATCCATGCTTGGCTCTTTTGATTTGAAAGCGCCTGACAGTGCTTGAATTGGTCAAATTGCTCCAGAATCAGGGACCGTAGGACTCTGTGACTTGGAACGTGAAGTACCCTCCAGCGTTGCAGGGACAGTGGCTTTAGAAAGAGCTAAACAGAAATTCTGCACCTGACACAGAGCCACAAAGCCCCAGTGAAACTCTCTCTTATGGAGAAAGTAGAGGGCTGTAAATAAGCCAGTTGCAGTCTAGGGATTGTGACTTTATTGTTGTGCTCAGGAGCTTAACAAAAATCCAGTTGCTTTTATTAATATACAGTGTGATCCAGAATTAAAGCACCACCACCCAGGGCAGGTTTTACCTAGGACATTCTGGGGCCTGCTGTCTTGGGTAATGCTATGAAATTTTGAAATTGTCTCTGTGAATCTGGATCCCATTTACAAAAATGACCGAAGCCGCACAGGCATTTAGCACACACTGATTTTTAGGGAAAAGAGGATTGTTCTGAATAAAACAGAAGAGAAAACCTTACAGCAACTTGGGGAACAATCACCAGTCATCTTAGAACAGGGCATGTAATAGACAATCTGCTTCAAGCCCTCTGTCACTTCCCCCGAATTTAAATTCAAAGGGAAAATATAACAATGTTATTCCTTTTTGCTGCATAAAGACTTCTTTCTACTCATAATAAATATAAGAAAAGATGGTTATTACATGTATTACTTAGGCAATTTTAATCTACACTTTCCATTTTTTCTTCCATATCTAGAGGGCTATTGTATGTCCAGTGATTTCAACTTAACATATAATGCAAGAAACATACATCGTGCCAAAATCATTTAGTTTTTATTACAACTTTTTCCTTCCAATTTTCTACTTATAATGAGTGCATAAAAGACCCCTTTTCACCCTATTGTTTTTAGTCTAAAAGCCACTTTATTCTTAATAAAAGGAATAATAAGTGCCAGTTGTAAAATACGCTGTCAATCACTCCAGCACTTACAATTGTGCAACGCTTTTCTTTAGGACCTCTTAGAGTGCTTTAGAAATGATAAAAACAAATAAAATAAAATTACATTTAAATGCAGAATTAAACTAATCAGTTTTAGATCACTTGAATTTTGTTACTAAAGGTTGAAAAGACACAGTGTGCCTGTGAACAACCTGCAAGTAGCTGAAAGCTACAGTAGCTTTGTCCATGCTGATCTTTGAATGAGCTATTTCAGAAAACCCTCATTAAAAGCAGCCTGAATTGTAGCAGAAAACATCTTCATTTGCCCTGATTACCCATAGCTGATATTCTTCATCTTACATTATATCCATTTTCCTGTTTTTCTGCTGCATATTGTTTCCTCTGTGTGCATTGGTGGTGGTGGGAGAATTATTTCTTGAGATAAAAGGGTAAAATTTGGATCCTTCAATAAATCCCATATTCAGGTTAATTGCAAGGAGTGAGGAGTGAAAACTAGGTGGGATGAAAGCTCGGTATACTAGGACCAATGCTTAGCTTGTGTACTATGGATATTTAATTTAGTTTTAGAGATGACTGTGGTTTATAAATTCAGTAAAACAAAAAATGAGTCAGAATAGACATTATGTAGTCATCGAAAATGCTGACTCCCTTTACAGTCACTAGTTAAACATGTTTGAGACACCTAAATTAGACACCTATAGGAAGTGTTCCCATGTCTTTTCAAAAGGATTGTGCAGCTGGTTTTCTTATAGTCCATAGTATAAGAAAGTGGGTCCTCAGAAAGGCACATCGGTGGTTCATGATGTGATTACCTTTTTTTGCAGTTATTTTTGGTAGCAGAGGTGTCATTACAAGGAGATCATGATCCATGGGTTTATGAAACTATTTGTTAAAGTAATGAGAAGGTGACTAAATATAGTCAGATAGGTGACAAAACTACTGTGTTTTTTTGTTTTATTTTGTTTTTACTATCAGACAAATCAGCTCCTTGGTATATGCTGCTTTCTTCTCTAAGGGCTCTTTCAGATTATAAAAAAGCGACAATGGTCTAAATGTAATGGTAAGAAACCTGATGAAACACATTATATCCATTTTCTTTCTCATGCCTTAAAGTTCAGCAAGTCTGATGGGAATTTTTCAGTGCTCTTTCGATGAAACACATAAAAAACTGAGGAAGGTTATTAAAACTCATGCACTGTTGGAACAGGAGGAAGCCATCTAATCAAATCCCATAAGCCAGCCCGTACAATGCCTGTTGTATGGTTGATCATCTGCAGTAACCATAGGGAGATGCTGAAAGAACTGACAGTATTTGGGGGAGGAGTAACTGCAAACTGATCCCAACCTACTACCAACAAAAAATTAAACAGAGACAAAGGGAGTGGAGTCCAACTGACTTGGGCCTCATGCCATCTGAGATGTCCTAGGACTTCCTGTCTGACCTCCACTGTTCAAAATGGCACAGGTATTCCCCAGGTCCTGTGGAGAATTTGCCAGCGGCATAAGAATGTCTCAAGACACCTCAAAAAGCAGCTGATCCCTATATTTAGGCAATTAAATGGTGCTATTGACTCATGGGAGTTTCCACCTGTAGATATCTACATTAAATAGCTCTATTTAGGTAATTTGGTGCCACCTTGGGACCTTAATTCAATTGCATAAACAGAGATGTCTAGTGCTATTTGAGGATCCTTTGGGTGCCTGAGACATCCAGAGAGGGCTGGTGTATGTGACATGGTGGATCTACACCCTTCTGGATCTGGCTGGTGGAGGCCAGGCAGGTTACCTTAGGCAGTTTCAGATGGCACTAGAAAGAAGTCCTACATCTCTGTTGATTATGATGGCAACCTAGAAACCTGTAGGCACTGAATGATGGTTTAGGTGTCCTAATCTCAAAAAGAATAAGACTTCCAGTAGCAAAGACAGCGCTATCAGGGAGAGAGAGCAGTGTGCTGGAGATACGGTCATGCACACCCTTCTGAGCCCCAGGATGTGACCCCCCTGTGTCGCTGACAGGGCCTCCTTCAACAGCTTCTCCTCTCCTCAGCTGCACAGTCTCATTCCCACGTCATAACCTCTGCTATGCCAGCACAACCAGTTGTGGGGCTCTGAAGTAAATCAGAAAGGGAACCGATCCATTTCTGGTGGGTCATTTTTCACTGGGACCAGGTCCCTGACTCTGTTCTCCATGCAGCTGTACAAACAGTGGTGCCAGCACGGGGAAGGGGAGGAGGGAGTGAACGAGTGGTGGACAGCAGGAACCAAGTCTAAGTAGGCTTAAGCCGCCCTGCTGCCGCATGTGTAACCACAGCCTCGGTGGCTCTCTGATCATGCCTCTGCTCTAAATGGTTTCCTTTCGAAACTTTCCTTTTGCCTGTTTACCTACTGAGGCAGATCAGTCACTTGGCACCTCTGTTTGCTTCCTGCATTTCTGCTTCTGTTTTTTCTCATGGTCAGTGACTGAGCAGTACCATTACTCTGGCAGCAATAAAAAATTGTCACTGGAATTCCTCCAAAAAAGAGCCAGTTGGTGCTCTCTATTTGCCGTATGTCGGGGATTTGCTTTTGTTGTTCTTTACCGTCTTTTCTTTCGTTCATACTGTTGGTGCTTAAGGTAGCTGTTGCACAGGGAATGCACACTCTCCCCATCGTAACGTATGAGCACGGGGATGAAATCAACTTCTATCTTCCATGTAAATGGGCTCATCATGTCATCAGTTCATTTTCATTATTTCCTTTGGCTTCTAAAAGTGACTAATTGTCCATATAGACATAGTTAGCCTGTAGGAAGATGCAAATTAATTAATGACTCATTGCAGTAGAGATCTTGAAAACATATACAGGACTCTCAGAGCAGGAGTCAATGAGATTTAAACATGTTCTTAAAAGTAAGCATTCACTTAACTCCTTTGTAAACAAGACATTAGTGAAAAACACTAATGCCCACTGTTTATTCAGCACTAGTGCATCAAAATATTAATTCTTTCAGTTCTTGTCTATACAAAATGTGATACCAAAACTTGCCTCGAAATTTAATGAACTATAGTAGATCAGGAAGCCAAATTTCCTGCAGAAATATTGTCTATATTTAAAGTGGAGGAATTAAACGCTCTACAACCTCTTTAAACCAGAAAAAGTTTAAAAGATCCACTCTTTAAGAACAGTTTTTTAAGACTGCAACATTCCTCTAAATGAATATTTACTATTCCAAAAATACTTTAGAGCTCTCAATGTACACATCTTAAAAGTATTTAGTGTGCAAGCTAATAGTCTGCTAATGTTTAAATAATAAATTTCTCTACTTTATGTACATCAATCTTCAGGTTTGACTCTGTAGGAAACAAAGGAGGTAAAAGCTGATGAGAAAAGTCAGCCAGTGGAGAAGATAAGTAATACCTGATAAAGAAAAGAAAAAATGTATGTGATACAGAAACAAAAAACCCCAAACTCAAGCTCCAAACCCTAGGATACTTATTACAACAAAGAGCTAACATAATACTTTAAAGATGCATCTGCACTGATTTTAACATAGAGACGTAAAAGATTATTTTCTTTTAAAAAATACTATATCATATTTGTAATTCTATACAACTTCACAGTATTAAGTAAAATTTTTAAAACTTAAAACATGCCATTTTTATTAATGGTCCATTTTAAAACCACCAAACATTTTGATGTCAATTACTAAAACAAGGTTTAACGCTGTCAAAAAGCATTACTGCTAAAAACAGTCATCTTCTTGGTGTTTTCATCTGCAAAGCATTACAGTTTATAAAACAATTTTAACTTGGAATACGTAAGTCTCTATATGAAGGTTTCCATATGTTAAAAATTTTATTTGTGTGTTTGATTTTAAATTGCTTTGAAAAACAGACAGTTGAGGTTTATAGAAAGGAATCTTTCTTTTAGGAAATAAATGTCTCAAAAGTACAGGGCACCAGCAGTAAAAACATTCTTACCACAAATCAGAAACACATTGAGACGTGTTTGTCAAGTACACCTTCTGAAACCAGAATTTGTTTCTATTTGCTGGAAAATTGAAAAATCTGTTGTATCTTGGCATGCTTGTTTGGCCCTGTCCCAGGTTGTTCATGCAGCAGTGGCATTATTGTGCAATAAGGCTTTCAGGACGTGTAAAGCTTTCAAGTTTCTCTTCCATTTAATTTTTAAAATGCAATGTATCTGCCAATGGTCTGCATAGAACCAGCCGACACTGTTGTTTTATGAAGTGAAAAGCAAAAGTGTGTATTCCATGATATTTTATTTTTAATAAAATGTGAGGTATTTTTAAGAAATGAAGACAATTAATCAGCGTCTCAGCTTCTGCATGGCACCTAGCCAGAAGCAACCAAGCAGACAGCTGAAGTTTAGAGATTGTTTTTGCAAGGCTAATTTAAGGTGAACTTAGATGGATTCAAGATTTATAAGCACTACAAAGTCTTGACTGGAGCAAAGTTCAACTAAGTAATCCACAGCTCACTGCAGACAAAGTGCTGCAGCCGAAACTTCCCTGTGATTTAGTCTACAGTCAATGAGAATTTTCAAAACAGGCAGAAAGAGTGAGTTTCACTGTTTCACTTCAAAGGTCTCCTAATAACTAAGAGGATTATACTCTTTTAACCAGTTAAGAAGGTTAGATGATTTTGAGTGAGTAGCTTTACATCCATCAATAATTCTAAGTTGAAAGTTTAAAGATATCGTATGCACGTACATCCTTTAACTCCTTAAGGGTTGCAGCGCAACAATGCACCTGTTTTGTAACCGCATCCAAACTGCTAAATAAATGACAGTTGTTTTTAAATTGCTTTACTGAAGTGAAGTTAGCAGTAAGAAGATTAATTAAAATTCTTTACTGAAACATTTAGTAAAATTAAGATTCTTTAAACTGCTTCTAAGAGACTTCCTTCTTTCCCTGCTAAATAAATATATAATGCCCATTTAAGATCATTCTAATGTGAGCTGTGCAGACTTTGATGTTAGTACCTTTTACCTCTAGCATGCTAATGCCACATGTATATTTTATCAAATTAGAAAGAAGTTTCAAATGCTCAGTTCCAGTGACAAAGGTACTGCTGAAGTAAAAAAGCTGAGGATTGTCAAACTAAAATGAAAAAGGTACATGCAGGAAATGGCTATAAATTTCTTCTTTTTACAGGGGAAGACAGGAAATTATACATCATAATAGTAAAAGAACTATCCTTTATCATATCAAGTGGTTCTTCTTAAGTTCTTTTTGCTCACGTTTACCATTATTAGTGCAGTCAGAGAGCCCAGTTAATAAAGAATTACTTCTGCATTATATGATTGTACTTCAAATCTTCTGCAAAGAAGTCACGGTAACACATGTGCTGTGAATTCTTAAAGAATGGCTGACAATTTATTGTGAGTTTTACATAGCCTATATTAGCATTAGCATTAGCCCATGAACTACCCCTAAAATAATTTTTAAAAAAACTCTAAAAAACCAGAGAGGGAATGAAGAAATGAAGAAAAGGCCATATAGGATTGCATACACTGTATCAAAAATCCCATTAATATTATTATTAACAATAAAAATAACCATCATTGTATTAATGCAATGCCTAGGAGTCATAATACTTTTTGAATAAAATATCAGAGACAATGGGGAAAGGTAATTACAATTTTGATTGATAGAAGGACCACCCGTATCTTCTATCTACCCGGCAAGATATAATACAAATGGACTTAATTTCTCAAATGGAAAGTTGAAGTGGTGGGAAAAGAGTCAAATCTGCTATGATGACTTTTAGAAATGTCTGAAAACAGGAAACATTTTCTCTTGGAATGTTTTAGACACAACTGCATCCTGCTTCATCAACATCAGCAGTTTTCTTAATCTCACATACATTAAATAAGGAAAAACAGTTCTGAAAAATGGGAACTGTGTTTTTAAAAATGAGACTATTAAAAATATTTGATGGAATATATCACCAACTTTCCTGTCTTAGCCATCAAAAAGAATGGAAAGATCTTGCTTTTTTGTTTGCTTTGTACACATAAGCTTTCAGGGCACTGACTATCTTATTGACGTGTGCTAGTGAAAAGCTAATAGATATTTGACTGAGAACTATGATCACACAGTAATTCAAATAAAATTTAAAAAGAACATAATGTCATTAGAAACTCATCCTTGCATTTCTTTAAGCACTCAAAGCTACGCTTTAGCTTCTATACAATTTGTAGACTGGGAAGGTGAAAAAAGTTTTCATGTTCCTGCTTAGAAAAAGTTGTTTTGGACTGTGCCATGGCTCCAAAAACGTGATCAGAGCTAGATATTTGAAACAGCTTTGATAGTAATTGCATAAAAGATGTTTCCAAGTATTTATATTAAATATTGTCTTGCAATTAGACTTAGTGATTCATATTGTCATAGAATCATAAAATTGTTTAGGTTGGAAAAGACCTTTGAAATCATCGAGTCCAACCGTTAACCTAGCACTGCCAAGTCCACCACTAAACCATGTTCCTAAGCACCACATCTACACGACTTTTAAATACCACCAGGGATGGCAACTCAACCAGTTCCCTGGGCAGCCTGTTCCAAGGCTTGACAACCCTTTCAGTGAAGAAATTTTTCCTAATATCCAATCTAAACCTCCCTTCGTGCAACTTGAGGCCATTTCCTCTTGTCCTATTCCTTGTTACTTGGGAGAAGAGACCGACACTCCTTTCAGGTACTTGTAGAGAGCGAAAAGGTCTCCCCTCAGCCTCCTCTTCTCCAGACTAAACAACCCCTGTTCCCTCAGCCACTCCTCATAAGACTTGTGCTCCAGGCCCTTCACCACCTTCGTTGCCCTCCTCTGGACACGCTCCAACACCTCCACGTCCTTCTTGTAGTGAGGGGCCCAAAACTGAACACAGGATTCGAGGTGCGGCCTCACCAGTGCCGAGTACAGGGGCACAATCACCTCCCTACTCCTGCTGGCCACGCTATTTCTGATACAAGCCAGGATGCTGTTGGCCTTCTTGGCCACCTGGGCACACTGCCGGCTCATGTTCAGCTGGCTGTCAACCAGCACCCCCAGGTCCTTTTCTGACAGGCAGCTTTCCAGCCACTCTTCCCCAAGCCTGTAGCGTTGCCTGGGGTTGTTGTGACCCAAGAGCAGGATGCGGCATTTGGCCTTGTTGAATCTCATACAGTTGGCCTCAGCCCATCGATCCAGCCTGTCCAGGTCCCTCTGCAGAGCCTTCCTACCCTCGAACAGATCAACACTCCCGCCCAACTTGGTGTCGTCAGCAAACTTACTGAGGGAGCACTCAATCCCCTCATCCAGATCATTGATAAAGATATTAAACAGCACTGGCCCCAATACTGAGCCTGGGGAACACCACTTGTGACCGGCCACCAACTGGATTTAATCCCATTCATGAAGTCATGCTCTGTTTTGCTTGTTCTCTCACTGGCTCTATGAATCTTGCATTTTTGGCTTCTTTGTCTCCCTACCTAAGGTGCTTTTGTGGATTTTGCCCCTTAATCTTTCACTGCTCCCAAGTTTCCCATAGTTTCCTGAAGCATTGCTGAAATAAATACATTAAAGATTGTGAGATGCAATAGGCTGCAGTCTAAGTATTATGGGTAGGCAATAGCCCTGGTTGATTTCCATTGGACTAAGAGAGGACACAATTCAGTGAGATTAGGGAGATTTTTGCCTGGTCTGACGCTTTGCAGGACTGACACCTTTTCATTTTCCAGTGTACCTGTTGTGCATTGAAACTTAGTATGTTCCTTGGCGCCTGCATTTTGGGGAATACATTTCACCCTGGACAGGTTGCTCATATTTTAAATGTTTTGATAATTAGATGTGTCTCCTTCCAGAACCTTTAAAGAGAATTTGAGATTTCATTTTCCTTAATGATGTGCACAGAAATAAACCTACAGAACTGAGTTGCTAGCTGAGTAAATGGGGCAGGGTGGGGAAACAACAAAAAAGACAAATCAAATTGGCTGGGTGAACAAATCTGGAAGTGGTGACTTAATACATATACCTTAGTGCATCACAGGTGCCACTGGATATATTTGTTCCATTTCATTATTTTCCACATGTTTATTTATGTGTTTTTCAGTTTAACCAGGACAAAACCAGCACTTTATGTATTGAGAAATCAGCTACGAAGGCTGGGTCTGTTGTCGGTCCGTGCTGAAGGATCTCTTCTGTACAGGATGCACAATGTGATGTGAGTCCTCAAGGGTACACTTCAATCACTCCTAGAGAGGGGAGTTTTAGGCTGGGTGAATGGGAGTCCCTGTGAGCAGCACTCATACATTTTGCCCATCAGAAGAGTGGATAATGTGGTTTTTCATCTGAGATTTCTTAGGCATTCTAAAATGTTGCTTTTTTATCAGTAGGTGGTTCAGCCTGCTTGGTATTGCAGCTGCTTCGTTAACCAATGCCTGACTGCATCACACAAGTGCTGTGGGTTTTGTATTATTAACGCAATCCTGCACGGTGCTAAGCAAGACAGCCAGCGGGAATTGGTAACGCTGGGCACTTCATGAGACGTGCTCAGCACCTTCCAGTGCTGAGCACTAAATAATGGTCTGGAATTAAAGCAGCATATTAAATTTCACAGTTATCTTCATAATCAGGTAGGGGGAAAGGTCATGATATATCCACCAATGCCTCGACACTAGCAAAGCTCCATCTATATGTATGAAAAACAACAAAATGTAGTTTAAAAAATGTACTTTAAAAAATTGATCTAAGGAGTATAAAAGCACTCAAAAGTCTTTTAATATGCATTCTTTTGCAAAAATGGTTCTATAAATCATAGATAGCTAAGAACAGAATGTATATAATAATTTACCTATGGCATGTTAATCTGAAACGAGAAAGTTTGTCATCTTTTTAGTGCAAATGAAACAGTCTTAATCTATGAGAGATGAATATTTCAATCCTTTCACAAGGAATTGAGATTATACTGTGGTATCTAGTCAGTGATAACTTCAACACTCTAAATAATGTTCTTTCCAAAAGAAATATTTTTATATCTAGAATGAACAGGTAGGCAAATAATCAATTACAGGCATACAGTGTGCACACTTCCTTAGTATTAATGTTATATTTAAAATTTCCTGACAAAAGAGTAACAGGATATTTTTCAGGTAATTAGGATGTTTTTCAGGTAATTTCTGTGATGAAAATTCTGCAGTCCTTATGTAGGCAAAACTCTCACTGAAACCAATAAATGTGTTTTTAAAGAAAGATGTTCCCAGGGGTTTAAATACAGACATAGAACTTTATCCTCTTAAACCACCTCAGTTCTTCTAGGAGATGGGCAGTGCTCTGTAATATAGACTCGATCTGGAGCAAGTAGCCCTCGCGTATGATCCAGCTGCTGACCAGGATCAGGAGTGGACTGAGTCATGGAGGAATTTGGCCCTATGTATGTAATGACAGTACAGTACAGTCCTGATCAGCGACGCGTGTACTCATTTCAAGTTGCTGACTACACTGTTGAAATGCACTATAGTATTTTGAGCTCTTAAGCTCTTTTCCAAATTTAATACCAGATATTAGTCCTATTGAAATGAATGGGGAATGAGAAAAAGTATCAAGTTACCCTTTTTGAAAAACAGATTTCAATTCCTCTTACAGTGTTCACTACCTTTTTTCATGGTGAACCACAAAAAAGAGAAAATCTTTAACAAGGGGCTACAAGCTTTTTCCACCCAAAATAAAATTGGTGAGTACTGTAGAATCAATATATATGAAAACCTTTGAAATATTATGAATGTTTTTCTCTCTAGCCTTTATCTCTTTCACCTGTCTGAAGCACTGTGGCTTCAGATGAGACTGTGCACACCTAGAGGTACACTGATGCTTGGGACAGCTGAGTATTTCATACCTGTCCATCTCTACAAACAATCCACAAATATTTAAAACAGAAAGAAAACCCATTGCTGCCATTCAGCAAGAAGTCTATTACGAATCCCTAGGTGGCACGCAAAGCATTTAGACTCATTTCATTCACATGTCAGGTAAAGACTTTCATTTAGAAGTGAGATGAATGCTGAATAATGGATCTTTTGAATAATGTAATTAAGAATTCATTAAAGCGGCCCTTAAAATAAAATCTCCAAAATGCAATGCATGTATATTTCCCCCCTCTAATGTACTAGAGAATCAAATGAATGAATGGAACATAATATAACACTGATGTTTACAAAATGTTCATATTTAAATTAGATGAATTCTCAATATAATACAATATATAATTTTTAATGGCTTCTGAGTAGGAACAACTAGGATTCTTGAAAGAGATTGGTGTCCTTGGAGGAAAATGAACACATCCAGACTAGTGATAATCTCTCTAAGTCTGACTTTTGCAATATGTGTTTACTTGAAAATCTTGAGTCCAATGGAGTCTATGGAAACTCTCACACTGATGTTTTTGTTTCCCTCAACATTTATACAACTGTTCTGAGTAAGCAAGAATAAAAAGAGAAAAGCTGATATGGACTTGTGCCCCAGCTTTCTAATTTCCAGCAAAGAGCTCTCTCCTGTGAAATGTCCTCCAAGACTTTCTCTGTTTGCCACTTATCCCACTCAGTTGCTGAGGAGATTTTGTCTGAATTGCACATCGTACAGGAAAGTGCAGAATGTGCTCTCAAGCTGATGTTCAAACAGGCACTGATTTATACACCCAGCATCCATCTAGGGACTGCATAACTAGGGAAAAACAGTGATCCAAATGCTCTGGGAGTATAGTCCCCACTATTGTCAGGGGGAAATCTGGGATGAGAATTGCAGAGGATGGGACCATCCCTGCCAAAGTCAGACTCCTTCCTGCATCATCTTCCATCCTGTCCACGAACAGGACAATATTCAGCATCGGGATTTTGAAGCAAAGCCTTGGTTTTTTTTCACGCTCAGCTTGAATTTGAAGGTGAACTTGGACTATTAGAGAGTAAAGACTTGATCCAATTTGTGCATATGGATATGTGTAGAGGGACAGGACTGGTTTCATGGGCCTTGACCTCTGGCATTCAAGAATAGGAGTGTCAAGGAAAAGATACATTTTTAAGGATTTAATGATGGCAGAAGCCCTTGATTATGCATAAGTGACTAAAATCAGACTGGAAGTTAAATGTCTGACTAAGAATCTAAGCACACAAGACATTTATGTCACTGTTGAATGACTTAGACTACATGCCTAACTTTTACACAGCCAGGGTTAGTTAAGATGAATTTCATTTAGTTTTGTCTTCAAACAAGAGAAAAAAGGGTGATGAGTGGATTGAAGAAACTGTTATGTTGACAGGAACAGGAGTACCCCAAGATAAATTGAGGAAGGATAACTGCCTTGACTACATTTAGGCTTATCTAATACAAATGTCCTTCTAGTACTCAAGTCACTTTTCATTTTTTGAAGAAAATGTAGTTTATAGAAAGCAGGGTCAGGTAGGGCCAGGAGGACTTAATTCCACTGTTCTTTGTTACAGATACTTGGCAAAACATTAGAGGTCCTTAACAACTCAGAGAATATTGACGTGCATTTTTAAGTGTGAAGTATTACAGCCCAACGAATGTTTTCACCTATTCTCAGGCCCACTTTCGAAAATCTGTCTCTATCATAGAATCATAGAATCATAGAATCATTAAGGTTGGAAAAGACCTCTAAGATCATTGAGTCCAACCATCAACCCAATACCACCATGCCCACTAAACCATGTCCCTGTGCGCCACATCTACACGTCTTTTAAATACTTCCAGGGATGGTGACTCAACCACTTCCCTGGGCAGCCTGTTCCAAGGCCTGACCGCTCTTTCGGTAAAGAAATTTCTCCTAATATCCAATCTAAACCTCCCTTCGTGCAACTTGAGGCCATTTCCCCTCGTCCTATCGCTAGTTACTTGGGAGAAGAGACCAACATCCACCTCACTACAACCTTTCAGGTACTTGTAGAGAGCGAAAAGGTCTCCCCTCAGCCTCCTCTTCTCCAGACTAAACAACCCCAGTTCCCTCAGCCGCTCCTCATAAGACTTGTGCTCCAGGCCCTTCACCACCTTCGTTGCCCTCCTCTGGACACGCTCCAACACCTCCACGTCCTTCTTGTAGTGAGGGGCCCAAAACTGAACACAGGATTCGAGGTGCGGCCTCACCAGTGCCGAGTACAGGGGCACAATCACCTCCCTACTCCTGCTGGCCACACTATTTCTGATACAGACCAGGATGCTGTTGGCCTTCTTGGCCACCTGGGCACACTGCCGGCTCATGTTCAGCCAGCTGTCAACCAGCACCCCCAAGTCCTTTTCCTCCGGGCAGCTTTCCAGCCACTCTTCCCCAAGCCTGTAGCGTTGCATGGGGGACTGTACCACAATAAGAATATAATTACAGTTCTCCATGGATGATGATGGTGACAATCCTTTATCTTACTCTTTTTCCTCTTAACAGAAACATACACAGAGATGTGGGAGGCAAGTCCATCCTGCCATCAGTACTTGTAGTGATGCTGAATGAAAACCCTGCCATTTCAGCAACCTCTGACTATTTTGTCCATCAATTTTCTCAGATTTGAGAAGTCCCTATATAGACATGAAACGTGATCTCAATACAGAGATCACCCAGGTAGCACAGAGGGGGAGAAGAACAGAACAAACTTCATTTCAACAGCCCACAACCACCACTTGTTTTTAAAGAGCCAAACTTGGCAAACAGAGATTTTATCATACTTGTTGCTGGAAAAAACTGAGAGGTTTCAAGTACACAAAGCTTTTTCTGGGCCTTCAGAAAAAAATCCCTTAAAATAAAACCAACATCAGTTGGCATTATTACTAAACTGCTTTACCATATGTGTCAGTATGTGGCTTCCTGAATGTTTTTGAAAGGCTCATTCAGTTGTTTACAAAGAAGATGGTTGTCACTCTCACAGGATGCAGGTCAACAGAAATTCTCAGTCGATGTACTGGTATGTGAAGCCTCATGAACCTGACTTTCCTCCATACCTTTAAGTTTCTGTCATGTATTAGCTGCCTCTGTTTAGTATTGACCCCCAAAGTTAACATGATCTATTTTATCCACTTTGCAAGAGACTAGGAATGCTCATGGAAATGACAATTACAGCTCAGCAGATTTGTGGAAATTTCCAGCAGTCGCTTTTAAACTTTTTTAACTCAATAGCTTGCAATTATCAGACCATATTCAGCTTTTCTGCCTGCACAGCCAGTCACTGAACTTCTCTTTGCCCCTGCTGCTTTCCTAGTGGAGCATGCAAGCATACCGCAATGCTAAATTCACTACATTTCATAAAGTATCTTATGACGTTATTCTGAGAGAAGATACTACAGAAGTGGAAAGTGTTCTCATTGCAATGTCACTTTTGGCGGGCAGGACAATTATGCACTGAGAAATTTGAGGGGAGGAGCAGAAGTGTCAGAAGGAAGGTAGACAGCTGCCAACACAACCGCTTCCAAACTGCTCTTCAAAGTAAGACAAAGCAGGTAATTTCTTTAAATCATTCCTCTCACAGAGAAGTCTCTGCCATTGCTATGTAAGAACCTTAAGGTTATTACATTGCTACATGGGAACCTACAGAGCCTTCAGCTCAGTCCACATGGGCCTAATGGATGATTCTGCCCTGAAGGGGAGAGTCCATCATTTCATTAGGAACTTAGAAAAAACGCCATATTCGATGGCAGTCCCCCGATGTCACTTGTAGTTAATCAATTGCCATATGTGCCAATCAGGCTAGGTTGAGCTACAGGCAACTCTTTTTATTTATGGCTAAGAGACTGGGAATAGCTTATGCAGCTGGGAAGCCAAGCAGACCCAAGGATTTTCCACAAGCTGGCAGTCAAGGAGGCAATTTATTGAGGGAGAAACCCCAGAGCAAGAAATTAAAAAAAAAAAAATAAGGCAGTGATATGTTTTACATTACAGAATTTCTCCTGGTATGGGTATCAGCTTCTGAATATTTCAGCAACATTGCATCTCATCTCTCATCTACATATCCATTGAGGAGTGTTCAGCAGAAATTGCCCTTTGTTCTGCAGCACAGAATTAAACTGACTTGCAACTCACTGCTATACTTGGGCCCTGAAAACTGAATACATTTTGTGATGATTTTAGAATGGTCTAATCTTTACTCTTGTCAAACTAAACTGCAGGATTATCATATGAAACTTTTTCAAATGTCCAGATAAATCACACATGACAATCAATCTTTTATTCTACCCAATAAGGACAATCTGTTTTATGCATTTTTGAGGGTAAAGGGGGTTATTTAGCAATTGAATTCTATGATTTGTGACACTTGTTTTGAATTACATATCATTTTGTCCTGGGAAACGACTGAAAATAAGATGTAGTGCTGTCTCCTCCAGAGGCATCTACTTTTGCCTTCCTCTCATGCATATATATCTATGTATATATTTATGTTTACATATACATATCTATATAAAGGAATATTTTCTTGCCTGTTTACTCATCTAAGCAATAGGAAGTATACAACACATTTGACATTGGCTTGATGTTGTGATACAGAGTAAGCTAGAGCTAAGTGCTAATATCCAGAATGAGGCACTACCAACTGTTCATTTCAGCGGTTACATCAGCAAACTGTCACTGCTTGTATTTTAAATTGATCTTGCTTTAGAAATATGGATGACAGTTCCCACCATGAAATTAACAGAGTTCTACATAGACATCAAGTTCTCCATACACTGAGGACTGAATCTTTAACTTTTAGGTTATACTCTACAATACAGTTATTATTAAACAAATGCTAAAATAATGGTGGGAATAGTTCCCTAAGTGTCTAAAGACCATTTTAATTTCCCAGTAGCCCAGATTCTTCTTCCACAACTCTGTAGTGTGTATTAAGAGACAGGAGACTGCCCAGCCTGGCCAAGTCATGGTTTCAACACTTCTGAAAAGTGACTGAGGACTGAGGATATTTATATATTCTATATTATGGAATTAGGTACTGTATACATACCATGCTTTAAAGAATAATCCATGTTGTTTGACTGGCTATTAGATTTCTATATTTTCTTTATGTAAATATATGTTATGACTCACCAAAGCAATGAAACCTATGCCAATCTGTAAATTGTTTGTCCTGTGCAGTTAAAAAGGTGTCTTCAACATTTTTACAGTTTAGAAATCACTAAATAACGGTACATTGAAAGATTCAAACCAACGTATCACTTAAGTATGAACTGCTCTTTAACCATGTGAAAGGTCCCATCATGGGAACAAACTATTCCAATGTTATTGTCCCTGTAGATGTTACCGGTTTATTGTGACAAAGACTCATGAATCACAATAGAGATTGTGGAACTTTTGCTAGATAATTAACACCTCCCCAAAAACATCTCGGCTACATTTAAGGCCATTTTGCTCTCATTCAGACAACATACTTTTAGAATATGGAGTGTGGTCTATTGCAACAAGAACAAATGAAAAAATATATAGATATTTGCTGTCGGTAATATGATGAGTATTGCCAAGGAGACAAAATGGTTATCCCTAGATGAGGGGCTGAAACCTTAACAATCTTACGAAACACTGTTTTCTCCTGATTTTTTTTCCCCATAACCTCATTTTCTACCCCTTCTTCATTTCTCAGTTGTTGAAAGAAAAATACAAAGGAAATGTTCATATAGATAAGCAGTAGGATGCCGGAAAGGGCCTTTTTCAGTTAGAAATGGTGTGGTACCCTCTGGATAATCAATTGTTCCTGCAACACTTTAGGATTTTTCATGCACTGAGATGCAAACTGAGCAATTTCTTCTTTTTTTTTTCCCCCTATATAGTTTGTTAATGCTGGAAAGGCAATTGGACAGTGGGGCCTCCTCATTCTTGGCTCTATTTCAAAAGCAACTTGAAATGCCCTGACAGCAGTTCTTCTCACAAAGTAATGTTAAGGTTGTGACACGGACCAACAAAAGGCTGACACACTGTCGTTAGCTTACCCTGTTGTGCTTAGGTAATGGTGGAGCCTCAGATCTGTGTGTGATGTTAGCATTATATGTTCTTCAATAACAAGGTGCCAGAGGATGAATTGAATGTAAAATGTCATCTTTAACTTTGAATTTCTAAGTTTAGGCTAGCTTTCTGTCTTTAATATTGAAGACTGACTCTGCATTAATTAAACAAAACCATTGATAATAAACATAATAGTTCCTCAGAGATGGTTAATATTTAAGTGTAATATTTTCAAAATGAGTGTGTTCTGCAAAAATGCAGCAATAAAGTCACTGAAGTGTTCTTTTATACAGTTATCCCAATGTATTAAAAATCCTGGCCATAAGCTGGCATCCACAATCAAATTTCCCACCTGTCCAGCAGTGTTCAAAACTGGGATTTTGTTCTAAATACATTTCTGGTTTTAACTAACCAAAAACCCACTATAAATTGTTTCCCTTATAAATTTCATGGGACAGTTAATCCAGATCTGGAATTTTGGGGCTGAGTTTCACCACAGCCATGGTAAAATAATAAAAATAATTAGATGGAGTACAGCACAAGTATTACCCTCATATTTTTGTAAAATTGGCTAATATCAATCACTGTGTAAACCACTCCTGCCTGTTAATGCTTGGCAGTTTCCAGTGTCTGTAAAAAGAGAACTCACATGTTTCTTTGTAAAGCCAAAGAAAAATTGGCTCCTCAAAGATAACAAATTCAGTATTTTTACACTCTCCAGTTACTTTAAATCAAAGTATTAACTGTGCTTCTCTTCTTACATTCACTGTGTCAGTGTGTTAAGGTTTTTTTTTTTCCCAAAAAAACTTTAACTCTGTTATTTTTTATGTAATTATATAAACATGCTCAAGAAATGCAATTTTGCAAGCTTTTAGCTGAACTGGTTGCTCTGAGACTAGGCTCACATATAGACTTAAATTTTCTGGATCAGATAATCATAGCTAAACATAGCACACCAGCGTGTTGTTTTTCAAAAAGGGGAAGGATGCCATTCATTTCACTGCCTGGTCTTAGGTGATTTAATAGTCATTTGAGGTCCTGTGTCTGGGAAGAAAAAGCTCAGATCTTTCAGAATCACTTTCTTGGAACCTTTCTTTCTTCTCGTGTTAACGTTACATTATGTGAATGAGGTATAAGCTTTAATTCCTGGAGTAGATACTCATTGTTCAGAAAATTTGCGGGCAGAACAAGTAAAATTTGCTTTGTGAGCTCCCTGTGGGAACCAAATGACAAGCTCTGTCTTCTCCACAAGAGGAAATAGCTGGCATGGTATTATCCAGTTCCTGAGACAACATTTTTCACCCTTTCCTTTTATCTCTTTACCCCTTCCTCAGAAATCTTGCCCAATCTATAGCAAGCATCTTTCATCTTTGACTCTTGATCCCAAAGCAATTGAGAATAAATGCTGTTAAAAAGAATATCACAGAGTATCCTGTAGGATTCAGTCCTTTAAGATAGGGTCATCCTGGGGGAGATGAGGGAATTTTCCTTTTCTCAGGGAAAGAAGAAGTTAGGTTGGAATTTGACAAATATTGACATCTGCATCTGTGCGAGTCCTCTTTGGCTTCCTTTATAGTCAGTGGAGAGAAACGGGCAATTCTGGGGTGCAATTAATGTCATCCTTGGGTAGAGGTCGCAAGTAAGTGAATTCTCCCCTTCCATTGCCCCCTGGGACAAGTTCAGATTAATTCAGATCCCACCTAAAGTTACGTGGATAATTTCCACCCTTAAAGTTATATAGTCTGCCCTAAAATCACCAGCGTTAAGTAGGGACTTCTGAAGTTATCAGACACAAACTTTGCAAGAATTATTATTTTGCATGTAAATAACCTTGAAGTCACATAAATTGCACCCTTTAACAGTACCAGTATTCAAAAATAGTTCCTCATATAACTTGGCCCCCTCAGATAACTGAGACAAAATCAGACATGGATGCGGTGGCTAATCAGAAGCACAGGGGTTATTAAGGTATATGAAGCATAGCACAGAGGTTTGGGGAAAAGGACTTGTTGGGAAAAAGAAAAAAAAGAAAGAAATATGGTCTCCCTTCATCATATTCATTGTTGTTTATAAGACAGAGTCTTGCTTGTTTGTTTTAGAAATAACCCCCGGTTCGTGCATAAGAAAATATATTAAGTATTCTAAAAATTATTCCTTTTCTTCTCTGTGTAGCAGAGAGTCAGGGGTCAAATTCTCAGCTGCTGTAATCCCCATTGGAGTTATTCTCATTCATTATTGAAATGGGCTAGATCCTGGGCTCACGTACGCTGGCATAGCCGTATTGAAGTCAGTGGAAATATGTTGATTTTTTAGTAGAGGAAAACCTCGTCCTTGAAATGCAGTAATTTTGACTGAGTGCTCCAGGCCAAATTATTTTCAGTATTTAGCAATGTCCGGCATTTTCTTTACGAGGCTATCTTATCGCCATTCAGGGTACCTAAAAAGAAAAATCCCTGCAGTAGTGTTATAACAGTGAGTGGCAAAACAACAGCCTCAGTGTCTGCTTTCACTCTTTGCCCACAACGATTTATATACTAGTCTGTTTGAGGACGATGTTTTGCCCTCTGTTATTTAGTAACAGCAGCAGAGTCTCTGGCACAATTTTTTAAAATCTTTTTTAACATTAAAAGGCACTATAGCGCGCAGATCATCTCAGTGGAATAATGCACTGGTGCAGAGGAGCACTAAATCAAATGATAAATTGAGTGTAACATTGATTATGTTAGCTATGCATAGAAATATATACATTTGATGGTCATTATGACACATGAATGTTCAAGACGAAAAGTGAAAAATACATTTCAAGTCCTGTATATGTGAAAAACTGACAATGATCTGTAATTTGCGTCTGGCATTAAATTCTATAAATCTGCTGGTGTTTTCAACATTGAAAGCCTGATTCTAAATGGAAAGGTCATTATCATTATTAAGTTTTATAAGAAAATCAGTACGTGTACTAGTATCTATTTAATAACTGAGACATCATGAATGTCAGACTTAACACACTTTGCTGGGTGCTAATAACTCTTTAAGTGTACCCTTGACTCGAGTCGAAGGCAGTATTGGAATTTTTATATTATCTGAACTGCCTGGTAGCATTTAAAAGTACTTCCATAATAGCCAGGTAAAAATATAGTGACTTCACACAACTTTACCTAATTTTGCTCCTGTTTCAAAGGTTAAACTAAACTCCTTGCACCCCCCTTCTATAAGAACTGGATGTGCGGGCAGCTGAGTCACAACAGACCTGTCCTACTTAACCATTCCCTCATTTTTATTGGAGCATATTGTGCTTCCTGAGAAAAGTATGTGTCAGTAATGACAACAAAATGAAGCCTTCTGTACCCAAAATAAGTGCCTGACAAAACAATATTTGCATCAGTGTCAAAATTGCTTTTTGAAATGTCTTGGTGGAATGATGCTCTCTAAATATAAAATATGTATTTATTCAGCATTTTTAAAGCTTTTGTAATTCCCACATTATATTATCTTTAATTCGAGTCCAGTTACGGTAAGTTGATACAGCTTGTTTCTTTTTCTATTATATATTTAAATTAAAAATTGGAAGATGTAGTTTCTATTAATGAGTTTTGTAGGGGTCTTTTAGTATTATGTCCCTAGGCGAGTTCCTTACTTGATATGAAGTCCTCATAAGAGGTGCTTGTGCACTTGATTAATTCATAAATGGTGTTGAGGGCTGCATATTTGCACAATTCTTGTTAAATCATGGAAGTCTGCTATTTCTCTGTACAATGTATTGCCAATTGTGATGCCCATATTATGCACCTAATGACACAACTCTGCAAGTCCCATATTTTCCAAGTATCCTCATCTCTGCAACATTCATCTCCTATGGTAAAGGTCAAGGTCCCTTGGCAACATTTATATCAGTTCTGAAGCAAAATAGGCAGACAAAAGAGAATATTCAATTTGCTGAAAAAATATCAACAAAAGCAAATCAGTAGCCAAAAAAAATCAGAAAAAGTTTCGTATCACTGAAGAGAGCTTTTAGCAGTTAATACTAATTCAATATTGATCTACATAAGATATGACAATACAAATGTATTAATATCTGTAGTTGTTTACTCAGACTTTGGGATGGGCGGTAAGGCTAGTTACAAATGTTTATGAAGGTTGCCAATACTCTGGAAGAAAGACCAGTGAATACAAATCCATAAATTTCTTCCAATTAATTTGTGTAGACTAGGAGCAGTGTTTTTTTAATGAAGCCAAGAGCACGGACCACTTGCCAACATCAGCTGAGAATTCACCAGTATTGAGGGCTACAGTTAACAAACTGGTTTGCCAGGATATTCAGGGAAGGGAACAGAAATGGGCAAAACCACTGCTATAATACACTCCCCTGAAAGCCAGACTGTTGTTGGCTATGTATTGCAATATAAAATTGGACCTTGTGCAAACAAGATGACAGCTGTTAACAAATTGTTTTGCTAAACACACCATTCATTTGAAAGACACAACTCGTTCCATATTGTTACTGTTGATACTATAGCAGGAGCTCTGTTGCCCTGCGTGCATACAAAGGTATAAAAACACATGTACAATCTTTTTCTTCAAGGCAGTAGGCCTTAAATTTTCTTTTCATTCAGGAACCAGAAAAAATTATCTGGCTTTCTAACCTTGTGGCCAAAGACCTTTACTCTAGAGGAGGATATTTGCGGTTCTCACTTCTCATCTGCAAAATACATTCACTTTATGTAAATACGTTTTTTTTGAAAAATGCATAAACGATTCTTAAGGTACAAAGAGAAAGCTAAGTGGCTGGGTTGGTTACTAGTTTCTAATGTGCTTTTTTTTTTTTTTTTTCTCCTGGCCATTCATTTCTTTTTATGGTATTATGGGACGGGGAATTCAAGAAAATATGACAGCACCCCAGCACTATTTAAATGAAAGACAGAAGCTTAGCATGGCTAAAACTTCTAGTCATTATGTACCAATGGGTCAGATCGTCCTGGAAGTATATTTCCAGATTACGCCATTTGTCTCTCTCTTCTTTTGTGGTTAAAATGTTTAATTTTGAACTTGGTTTTAATCTGGGTTCTATTTCTTTTCCTGGTCTAAATAAGCACAGGAGAATTTCACAAAATGTAGGTTTCTTTCTACTCCACTTTTCAGCCACTTGTCAAACAATGGGATGCTCAATGTGGTCAGCTTGGTTGTAACCTGTGCTAAAAAGAGAAAAAAGTCCTGGCACTGACAGCACTAAACTAAAAAAAATGCATTAGGCACTTTATTTTGAAGATCTAAAACATAAGCAAGATCAGTTAAAAAGTAAAAAGAAAAAGAAAAAAAAAAGAAGCCAAAACTGATAAATTAAATTGAAGTAGATCCAACTCCTTGTGTCAGAAAATGTGAAAGCCAACTAAATTGTAGAGGCTATGTTCAGGTAAAGTCTTAAGGATGGGCCTAACTTTGAGCTCGTGAACAGCTGTATTAACTCGGGTGAGACTGCTCAATTGCTTGGAGACTCATGTGTGAATAAGGTACTTCACCGAATCAAGGCCATTGTGCAAGAAGAATACAGTGTCAGTGTATAACAACCATGCTCCCCAGAAAGGAACTTTTTTGTGTGAAAAAGAAGTGTTGTTATAGAGGCTGCGTATGATCGGGCTGCACAGTGTTCTTTGTTTCAACCCACTAGGGTGCTGTCTTTTCCCATATTATTATTATTGCATGCTCTGCAGTAATTTAACATCTCAGAAAGCTAATAGTTCTCCTTAAATTGTAGCCTGTATACCATTACTGATAGTTACAGTAGAATGTGAAGTCTATTTGCACACTACGCATCCTATAGTGGGGGGTTTTGCAAATCAAAGAACATCAGTGGAAAAACACTTTATGCCCAATATCTCAGAAGTACTGGATCAAGTTCAGTATCATATCATTCTGAGATATGCAAAGGAAAATCTCTTTGCAATGGATGAGTGATGCTTCTGCTTATAGCAGTAATGAGGTACCAATATAGTCTATTGCATAAATAGCACCACAGATGCTTCAAAAGGGGGCAGAGCACAGTCCCTGTTGCGTCTGCTGTGTGTCACCCCAATAGCATAAAGAAACTTAAAGCACCTTTGTGTAGGAGTAGTACTACACAATGAGGTGTATCTGGCACTACAGTGACAGCATTACAACCCCATCAGAAAACAGAGTTTAATAGGGGAATGTGCTGGTTTTGGCTGCGGTAGAGTTAATTTTCTTCACAGTAGCTAGTATGGGGCTGCGTTTTGGATTTGTGCTGGAAACAGTGTTGATAACACAGGGATGTTTTCGTTACGGCTGAGCAGTGCTGAACAGAGTCAAGGCCTTTCCTGCTTCTCACCCCACCCCACCAGCGAGAAGGCTGGGGGTGCACAAGAAGTTGGGAGGAGACACAGCTGGGACACCTGACCCCAACTGACCGAAGGGATATCCCATACCATATGATGTCATGCTTAGCAATAAAACTAGGGGGAAGGTTGGCTGGGGGGCCGCTGCTCGGGGACTGGTGGGGCATTGGTCAGATGGTGGTGAGCAATTGTTTTCATTTGCATCACTTGTCTTTCTTGTGTTTTATTTCTCTCTCTTTGTTATTTTCCTTTTCATTACTATTATTATTATTATAATTATTATTATTATTTTATTATGATTATTAAACAGTTCTTATCTCAACCCATGAGTTTTCTCATTTTTACCCTTCCAATTCTCTTCCCCCCATCCTGCTGGGGTGGGGGAGTGAGCGAGTGGCTGTCTGCTGCTTAGTTGCCAGCTGGGGTTAAACCACGACAGGGTTTACTGCTTTACTGCTACTTCTTAGAGCTACTGTAGTACAATTTAATTGTAAGGGCATGTGTGGAAAGCTATACTATGGTCTAAAGGGAGCTTATAGTTTGTTGTATACACAGTGATTCCAGAGTGTTCCAGTTACACGTGTCCAAGCAGTGCAGCAGGGACACTTGCTTTGGTTCTTCTGCTAATACCATCTGACACGGTGCCCTGGGGGGGCCTGCTGGGAGGCTGGGTATTGCCGAACTCTTAAATGGTCAAGCTTCAGTTTTACATGTCACCATACGGATGGAAGATTAAGCAAAACGTAACAAGGCTTGCACTTAGAAAAATAAAAAGGAACTGACATCCTGTTTAACTGCTTTCACAGAGATCCAACAGAGAAATGAGCACAAATTAGAAACTTCTAGGGCAAAAGCAAAACTATGGTCTTTACATTGACAGAATCAGGCCATGATCCTGCCCCAAATTTCCATCAAAATGGAAAAGTGTGGGAATGCAACATTGAATGATTATTCACATTACAGTATAGGCCTGATATGAACATTAAGACTGATGGTCAGGAGAAGGCTTCAGAGGTTGCTCAAATCAGTTATCCAGGTGCTGTAATCTGGGATCAGCACACAAAGAGCTGTACTTCAAATACTGTGAGCTATATTTCTGTAGAGCTTTGGAATTTGGTACGTGGTATAGATGCAACTGGTAGTAAAAAAAAAATCTCATGTCTTAAGTTTCAGTGGTCCTCCAGCTTATATTCCAGGTTAATTTGTCAGTTGTATACTGACCATCTTAACAGTCCTGAAATGTTCTTGAAAAAAAGTCACATCATAACATTAACTATGCTGCCACAGCTAAAATGTTCTGGTACCTGTGCTTAGCATGCACCTAGGTTATTAATTTAGTGTGCTGTGGAGAGTTTTCCTGGTTCTAGTTTGCTTTGTACTTATACCTGGAGACTTGCAGTATGCCCTAGAGACACTGCTGGTAGACTCTGAGCAGTTTCCCTTTTGGTGGAACCACAGCTGAAGCCATGCCCAAAGGCAGCCCTCTAACGTGCCCCAGTGCAGTGTGGACACAAGGCCCTCCAGCATCAGCTCCCTGTGCGTGCACAGTGTGTGCCTGGGCCAGTGTCGTGGTTTAACCCCAGCCGGCACCTAAACACCACGCAGCCGCTCATTCACTCCCCCCTGGTGGGACAGGGGAGAGAATCGGAAGAGTGAAAGTGAGGAAACTCATGGGTTGAGATAAAGACAGTTTAATAGGTGAAGCAAAAGCCGCACACGCAAGCCAAGCAAAACAAGGAATTCATTCACTGCTTCCCATCGGCAGGCAGGTGTTCAGCCATCTCCAGTAAGCAGGGCTCCATCACACGTAGTGGTTACTTGGGAAGACAATCGCCATCACTCTGAACGTCCCCCCTCCTTCTTCCTCCAGCTTTATATGCTGAGCATGACATCATATGGTATGGAATACCCCGTTGGCCAGCTGGGTCAGCTGTCCTGGCTGTGCTCCCTCCCAGCTTCTTGTGCATCTGGCAGGGCATGGGAAGCTGAAAAGTCCTTGACTATGTAAACACTACTTAGCAACAACTAAAACATCAGTGTGTTATCAACATTATTCTCATACTAAATCCAAAACACAGCACTATACAAACTACTAGGAAGAAAATTAGCTCTATCCCAGCCGAAACCAGGACAACCAGGCACATGTCCTGAACAGTCATTGCTGTAAAGGTATTATGCAGGTGTAGGGTCCTAGAGCCAGAACACATCTTGCTAAATGAAAGCCTAGATCTTTCCTCTCTGCACTACACCATATGACACCATAAACATGTCCATAAAGCCAGTTCAGGTTCCTCAGCACTTCAGTTTGCCAGTGTTGACAGTGTGGTTGAGTATGGGAATGGACTGACAATTACAACATCATTGCTGTTATATCACCTCTGCTTGCAATTATCTAGTGTTTCCTTTTAGGACGGGCAAGGGGGGAATCACATTCCCCTTCCAGTTGCCCTTTCCTACTTTGCCAGGCTATACAAACTTGCTGGTAGCCAGAAGTGAGTCTACCTTTGCTCATTCTCACTGGCTAGCCCCTGATGGTTAAGACACGAGGGTTTAATCCCAAAATCTGTCAGTATTTTCTATGTGACTGAGCAAGACAATGTGGCTATGTTAACGTTAGCAAATAGTGTGCAGCAAAAGGAGCAGATCTCGAGAGTAAAACAGTTGATTTTGAGGACCTATATTCTTCACTATACACACTTGTGTATATTTTGCTTCAGATTAGCCCTAGTTTGGTCGCATGGATTGACTGCTCTTTTGTGGCTAGAGAACATTAGGTGTGCTCCTGGATGCATCTCAGGGTAGCGTGTAAAGCTATATAGTCTTTGAAGGTACCTCACATGAATGGTAATAGCCAGAATTTTGCTTTTTAGAAACTTTATTATCATTGCTGATACTGATCTTGATCTGGGTGAGAACCA
The DNA here is from genome assembly GCF_964195595.1 of Calonectris borealis. Taxonomy (NCBI): domain Eukaryota; kingdom Metazoa; phylum Chordata; class Aves; order Procellariiformes; family Procellariidae; genus Calonectris; species Calonectris borealis. The sequence continues at coordinate 28,867,835 of NC_134312.1, forward strand.
TTGGGTTAGGCAGTCTGTAAATGCACAAAAACTTACCCTTCATCTACGGCTCTGAGCACCGCAGGGAATGGCAGGGTCAGCATGAGAGGACGACCAGCACTTGGACTAGTTAGAAGATTATGAATCGGAGACTTTGGTAATGCAAATGGCAGCAGATAAATGGAATAGTAGTCACAAAATCTTTCTTCTCTCAGACAAAATCTCTGGTTACCTCAGATCGTTTGTTTTGACAACACTAAAAACTGGAAAAAATAAAACTGAGGCAGTGAATGTTAAGCCAAATATTTAAAGAAGTATCTTGGAGTTCCCATGTGTATTTTCCTCTCCCATCAAAAGTTCCCTATTTTAGTCAGCTTTTGGCAACTCTCAGTTAGCAGTACTGGATTACAGAAAATTTAATCCAATGTGAGTGATAATCCATCCCAAAATGCATAGTTTTCCAACAAATAGTGGAGATGGGAATATCTATATGTCTGTATGTATCAGAGTATAACCAGTCAGTCTATTACAGAATAAGATTAATTAGATAAACTTTGAATTTGTCCAGGAGAGTATTTAATTCTGAAGATGAAGCAAGAGAGACAAAAATGCAGTGGGAAAATTCTTGGCTCTCCTAAAGTCAATGGGAGCTTTCAGAAGAGCCAGGATTTCATCCTGTATGTTTTGTTTTTCTTCAGATGTCGGTTACCTGCATACAACATAAATACGATGTGGTCAGAGAAGTGTACAGTGAATGGCTGAAACAGTTAACAAAATCAATAAATGTGGGGAAAGTAGATGAAAACATAAACCAGACTGAGATATTTTTTCCAGACCAAGATTTTTAAGTCTTCTGTATTTTGTCATTTGTTAAACCACAAATAGTTATAAACAGAGCTGCAGTTCAGAGAGTCTTTGTTTCTAACATAAACAAGGTATAGGGCATAGCTCTGTATGTCAGCCAAACATGACTGTAAGTTACAAAAATGATATATATGTATAAAAGAAGTGTCAGGCCCTAATTGAAAAATTGTATTTGGACATGAATAAATATAAGGAACACACTTAACTCCAGAAAAGCGGTAAGTATTTAACAGAAGATAACCCAGATTAAATTAATGCACACATTATATACTGTATCTGTGAAATTAATTTAATTCAATATACTGAACCTCAGAAACTGGGGAAGTTTGCATCATTTAGGTATCGCTATTCATACTGGTGTGTCTGTCCTAGTTGAGAAAGCTTATACTTATAAAACCTATACTGAACATATGCAACTTTTAATTTAACTAGATCTAGGAGCAGAATAGCAGACTGTATCAAATTGGATTAAATATACAGCAGAATTTCTTTTTTTAACAGACAAACTTTGCACAGTCGTTAAGAGGAATAATATTTTTCATCTAAAATGGCTGTATTTCTTAATAACCAGGTCATATCATAAAACGCCAAATCTGCAAAGTACTTATTTAAATACCTTTTTTCCACTTAATTTAGTTTTTCCTAAAATAACATTTTCTGAACATCATGAAGATTTACTTTCAAATCATTACTTTAAATTCTTTTACAGTTTGTTATTTAGAACTAAAAAGAGATAAAGCTCTCAGATAAGTATGTTAGCCCTCAAGTGTTTTGGTGCTACAGGCTCGTTTAGCTGCATACTGGGTCACAGCAGTCACTGCAGTAAACAATGTTCCAAACTTCCAAAGCCTGCAGAGGTCAGTATAGCAACATCAACAAGAAATTATATAGCTTCACTGAATAGATTAGCAGTCACAAATATTTATTGTTAAAACGCAAAAATGATGTATTGTTCTGGCTGTTACCGTAACTGTGGGACTACTACGGCATGTGATGGTTATTTCTGCAAAACTCATATTGCAGATGCTAAAAGTTTTAAAGACATATTTTTGCATTTGCATTTGTTAATTATAAAAGGGTTAAATACATTTTTCTTGAGGGTGTTTGAGAAAAGTTGGATGGGCGTAATGGAAAACTTAAACACACTCTTTGGTAGCTGTCTTCTCTGTGTTGCCCTGTCAATGACCTCTGCTGTGACATTGAAGGAATACCCTCCGTGTGGGTGAGAAGTAATTTGCTTCAATGGCTCTTCTGCCCCAGACATGTATAAAAAGGAGACTGTAAACATATACCCCGCGTTTGCTTTGGCGCTGATGGAGCTGACACCATCAAAGTCATTTGGAGCAGAACTTTTAGATGTTTGTGACAAACTAGACCAGGATGAATGATTCAAACAGTAAATGTTAAGCTCCAAGCTTGGTGCAATGAAATCTCCAAAACTGGAAAGAAGTGTCAGATAAATAGTGCTAATCAGGCCCTTGAACAATACCATATTAACTTTATTTACCCTCTTGGCTGGCTTTTCATGATCTGCCTGCTCATGGCACTAAAAAGCAGTTACATTAGTGTTTCACTGCACATTCTCAATCATATATTAAAGAATAAGCAGATGTTCAGACATGACCTTGGGGTCCACAGAGAAAGATTTTGAGAGACACCTATTGGGCTTAGACGTATATGATTTGCTTCCTTCAAAGCACTCCACTTAGGTAGGCAAAAGTAGATACATGATACCTACACCACAAAATTCCCCCTCCCAAAAAAAAGCTGTTTATAAATAAAATCTTTTTCTTTTAAAAGTCTGCAAAAGTTCAGGGTGAGCCTTTTTTCTCATCAATATACAGTGTGTATTCTTGTCTCAGCTGTCCACCATTTGCAAGATGGCCATTGAGATGTTAAAAGTTGTTCTGCATTCATTTTTTTCCTTTCCCTATGAACATTCATACAATGCAGGTATTCATATCTGTATGCCTTCACAGTTTCTCAAAAGAAAATGTGAATTGCTCAAAACTGAGTAACTTTAGCAAAAACATCTGAAACAGAGAAACCATCCTGAATATGAGTGATGGGTCAGATGCTCTGCTGCTTCTATTTATGCATCTCTACTTGCACTTAAAGAAAATTGCACACAGATCTGTGGTAGTGGGAGGATTATATTTGAACTTTCTTGGCCTTAAGAGACCCATTCTGAAGTGCACATTTCTCTATCTATGCATTTATACAAGTACATAGAAATTAAATAGAGTTGATGCCTGCGTTACATCCAACATGGCAAAGTCAAATGATAAATGACGAAAGGTATCTAATTTCACTTACTGTCTCTGCAAATCTATGTTGTGCTAGAAAAGATTCATGAAATTAGTAATGCTTACATACATGTTAGTTACCCTCAGGTTTTAGTTATAACATTTTGCTACATAAGAAAGCCATGGGTTTGGGTATCCAGAGTGTTGGGAAGATTTAATGTAGCCTCATCAACTCCCAATCAAAAACTGTCCCTGAGAAGCTGATAAGAGCCAGTTGTAAGAAATTTAATGGGTGGGAGGGAGGTCACAGAGAAAAAGTTTAAATGTATATTAAATCCCAACTTCTACTGAAACGGCTTGTTGCCCGTAGCACCACTAGCATGATACTGAATCAAGTACCTGCCTCATGCGGTTTCTGCAAAACCAAGTCTAAGGATTTCTTTCTCTGCCACACTCATAATTATCTTTCTGAGAAAGACAAAGAAATACAGTTTACAACCTGTCTCCTGATATCGTGGGTATTGACATGGAGTGTTTCCCCTATGTATTTTCAAAAGAACTGAATTTTGCTGCTTAAAAGAGACAGGAATGTGTAAACTATATGTTAATGCTTTAAAAACAAAACTCACAGTTTTTGACTTAAATCAACGTATTCAAATAGTAGAGGAAAATTAAATAGATCAATTCACAGACTTTTCTTTTTGAAGATTTTGTGTGCTGAAGTGAAAAGCAAAAACTTTTCTAAAATAATCATAAACTAGCTTCCTCTTTGACATTCTGTTCATGCATGGTAGATCTCAGACCAGCTAAAGCAACAGCATAGATAAAGGAATTTTGGTCTGAATTTGGAATAAAGTACAGTGACTTGAAATTCAAACAAGAAAGGTAAAGGTGAACAGGCTGGTAATATAGATCTTATCCTCACAACTTTGCTTCTTATTCATTTATTTCTCCCTGTGTAGAATGGATGCAGAGTGGAGATGAAGGAGATCATCTGAGCAGAAGTGCTCGTCCTCACTTTGCACAGACATGCATGACTGTTCCCAGTTCTAATTAATCAAAGTCCTGTAAAAGAAATGAGACTTAAAACATTTGTGATTTCAGTAGATTCAGGGTAACTGTAGAAGAAAACATCAAAGCTTTATTTCCCTAATCATCATCATCACTGTATTTCTCACACCATCAATGGCTTGCCTCAAACATCAGAGGACAGATAATTTCTGTCAGAGTTTGTTTTTCAGGTCTTTTTCATTCCCTAAACATTATCAGTAATGTTGTAATTTTTAAGTCAATCTTCCAATAGTCTCTTACCTCTCCTCTGAAACTTAGGATTCACGGGGAGGGGACAGAGTCCTCTAGAAAATCTACAACCCCAAGAGTGCATCTTCATTTCATTTAGAGCAAAGTATATTTGCTGAGTCAACAATGAAAGACTGAGCTGTTGGTAAGGTAAGGCTGGGACAGGTACACTCAAATGTTTTCAAGAAATAGTAGATCTACCCTAATACACCAGGGGCTGCCCACTATTGAAAAAAATACCCCATTCAGCCTGTCCTCGGGGCGTCTGAAGCAGAAATCCCACTGTCTTCAGAAGAAACAGGACAGGATGAGAGCACACTTTCTCCGATTCCCTGGAAAGATCTTCTTTGGCAGAAGACAAAACCAAACTCAGTACATAGCCTTACTTCTTCCTAATACTTGCCAAAAAAATCTCCTCTTCCCACACCTCCCCACTTTTAAGAGAAGCTTGAGAATCTGCCAACAAAACAAATTGACAAAAACAGCCCATGGAGGCAATAGGTGCTCTTAATATAATCAACAGTCAAATATATTCTACACAAAACCAGTGTGTGACCCCCAGGGACATTTGGCTAACTAGAACTCTTTAATAAAATCAAATACTTGTGTGACGGGTACATGCAGCTGTATGTGTAGCACCCTGGGCCACACAGCAGAAATCATCATACTCTCGATACTATAGAAAAGGTGAACATTTGCTGCACTATGAAGAAGATATCCTCATTATATATAATTAGAAAACTTATTTTCCCCCTGCTGCCCTAATTTGTTTTTTTTTTCTTCATTTTTAAAATTCTCCATTGGCTTTAATTAGCTTCTCTCTGAAATCACCAACCAGGTGAAATTAGAGCACTTTTCAAGTTTAAAAATGTAGTTGGATTTTTCAAACTTTTTTTTTGAGTTGAGCTTTATT